>NC_133617.1:286325987-286395987 GCF_048593235.1 Sminthopsis crassicaudata | reverse complement strand
GGAAGTTTACTAAAAGTAATTAGCTATCAAATAAAATGAAATCTATCTGCCAAAACTCAAGTGGGAAATACATATATACATATATGCACACACACACACACACACACACACACAGAATAAAGAAGGTGATTAGCTAATTAAATAGCAATAGCAAATGACCATTGAAGACATTGAAAAATACAAAACGCTAAAGACACAGCTATTTATTATTAGGCCAGAATATAATTGGGAATTATTTCATTTTTAAGTCTTCCTACTAAGCTATCCTTTACTATCAGTGACAACTAGGTTAACAGAGTTCTTGATAGGAATTGAGCATATTACACTAAAGGACATGACCATGAGAACATGTTTCTTCTGTGTTTGCTTGTAACAGACGGAAAAGATTCCCACCTCATTAGAGAAGAGAAACCTAAGTGTTTAGTGGGTCTATTTGGCAGATACATGTAGGATAGGAGTATGCCTCCTGCAATAATGGAAGAGATCTCTGCTATGTTTCAAGTGCCCAATATAATGTAGTGGCCGGTAACAATCTATTACAAAGCAATTTTTATGAGCTGGGTAGTTTAGCCAAGAAACTAAAGGATAGCAAAAGAAAAAAAGCACTGAAAAAAAGAAATTGCAAGATCTTAGGCTTTTATTGTAGATGGGGTTTTCAGAAGCAAATAAACTTGGTAGAGGAATGAGAAGATTGAAAGGCTTGAGTGATGGCAACAAGAAAGCAGTCCCCAGGAAAAGTTGTTCTTGAATGAGATGATAACCATTGGAACCGTGATAGAAGTTTGACCATATTTGTTTCATGGAAGAACTAATCAAGTGGGCAAGAGTGAAGTTTAATCATCAATATCGAGATGCTTAGCATTACTTAGGAATAAGGCAATTAGGATGCAAAGTAATGGTTAGGAGATTTAACAGAGGGACCATTTAGAGCCAGTCACAGACTCTCTTCTATTTAAATTGCCAAGGAAATGCTAAGAAGTTAAAATGTATCATCAGAAGAGATTAGATAGGAGAGGAAAAAAAAAAAAAAAAACAGCTAGAAAGAAAACATGTGTGATGGTGCTGCCCCTGAATTCTGATTTATCTAAATGAGGAAACATTTTGTAGACTTAGCAATTAAGATATTTTGACATCCTCAACATCACTCTTTACTTGATCCTTATCATTACTGAATTACCCTAAGTTAACCTATTCTATTACTGACTGCTGCTCTTTGCAATTTTGACATACACAGTTCTTCTCTGACATTGTTTATATTTTTGTGCTTTTGCATAACCACAGAGAGCACCAGTTGTGTTATATAAACATTCCTCCAACATTCCCACTGGTAGGCAAGGATAAGTATTTTTAAAAAATGAGACAATGCAATCCCAGAGAGCTTAAGCAACTTGAAAGAGATGGTATATTTGATGATGCCATAGTAGATGCAGAAATGGAGCCCACATTTCTTGGCTTTTCTTCTAAATTACTGATCATCAAACCAGACTACTTATCTGACATACAAGGATTTGATTTGAATATTAAGGAGATATTGAGAATAGTACTACATTTCAATGAGAAAATAATAAGGAAATACCTTTTAAAAAATTTTTTTATTAAAGAAAAGAACAGGATTAAAAAAAAAAAGTTAAAAAAAAAAAGCAGTATCCTTGACTGGAAAGAAATAGAATGGAAAACTATGAACTTTGGGCAGTGTGATTACCCTACAACCCAACTGTATTTGATAAGCCCATTTAGATGTTAATATATAAATTGACTGGTTCTAGCCATGGTATTTATATGGTATTTATAAAGTAGCTTCCCCTTTCTGCATCCCTCTCACTCTTCCTTCTACCTTATGATAGCATTGTACCCAATATTCTCTCTATCCTTTCTCCTTCCTTGTAAAAACTATTTTAGTAAAAGATCAGATAAGTAACTAATAAACTAATAAATTAACTAATTAAAAACTTAATTTGTTACTTTGGGAATGGGGAAATTTTGAATTTTAATAGTAGTAGGTTAAAGCAAGAAACAAATCTCTAATAGTATAATTTTAGGCATTAGTGAGACTCATGGAGAAGGAATATTGGGGTATAAGTACTTTTTGGGATTTTGGAAATCACATTATTTAGAGTTTCCTATTCTGCTTTTTCAAAAGGCTAGTCTTAGCTTTTAATACAACAGCTTTCATCCTTGATAACTGCATATGTAATTTTGGATTTGGTATTTGCTTTTTTCCTCTCCTATTCAAACTGAAGCAATGAAATTAATTTTCACCTGGTTCACTGACTTGAGAAGTTAGGGTGAAAGGAAATTTAAGGAAATAGATATATGAGAGATAACAGCCAAGTGAAAAGAAAACAAAAAAGATCATAGTTGTTGATTCGTGTTTTTCTCCCAAATGAGGTCTAGAAGTCCCATCTGGAGGGCACTATAGAGTAATGGAAGCGTTTCAGAAGACTACAGAATTAATCTTAAAAGTCACTTGACGCTGTATTGAAACTGTCAGTTTTTTTTTTTTTTTTTTTTTTTTAAGAGGAAGAGAGGGACTGATATAGAGAGGCAATTGCTAGAATAAGCAAGGCTAAATTATCAATTGCATGCTATGAGTAAAATTTTAGAAATAAAAGACAAATATGGAACAAGTCAATATGCATTTCAATAGATATTTAGTAAAAGATGAAAATCCATAAAAATCCTATAACCCAATAGATCAAGGGGACAGTTTCATAGTATAAAATTAGGAAACTAGAGGAGAAAAACTGAAATGTAATAGAATTGATGGCAACTCCAAACTAACTGTAGGTCAAATTTTCCATGCTATATAGAGTGGTAATACTAAACACTACAGTCTACTCCCACCCCAACCTCCACCTCAATTCCTAGAAACTCCACTCAGAGAAAACAGTATTTCTGGGAATAACATCATACCACCATCAGTTTTTCAGAAACAGCTGTCGATTCCAGAAAGTAATGCTTTCAGAGAAAATACGTGCCTCACCACTGTATTTATATATATCTGTATTTTTCCAAATTTCTTTTACTAAGATCTCCCAAAAGAGGAAATTCATTTTTCCAAGTCAAGTAATCATCACTTACATGGGACCAAAGATAGTTGTGCTAAAATAATTATAAAATGTTTCCATTAAGTAAAGCAACCCCAAATTGAAGTATAAAAAATTGTAAGAATAGAAATGTTTTCAGATTTCATTTTTTAAAAGTTAGAGTCAGTAGTATTCCTATAGATCAATGGAACATTTGAAAAGCATACCCCACTTGAAAAAGAAAAAGTAAATGGGTTAAAAGTGGAAAATCAAATGCTTTCCCTGTCTACCTTGAGCAAAATGCCAAAGTAAACCAATAGCCCAAATGATGAAAAGTAAACCAGAATTTTTCTAATTATTTTGGTTTATATAGGCACATATATTTTTTTATTGCCAGCTTCCCCTTTAACACATGATCATAATAGAGGAGTCTGGCTGACTAAAAACAGGGAGAAAATGAAATGGAAAATACAGAAAAAATAATATCTAAGAGCAACAGTCACTCTGAGGCACACATCAAATAAATTGTTGATGAAAGGGTCTCCTAGTAACTGAGAATAGCTATGCAGTTAGAGTAATTGGTAAGGAACCTGATTAAAAGGGTTATATAAGGAAGCTGAACATGACCTACATCTGGTAGCCAATAAGAATGGAAATTTCATCTACAGAATAAGAAAATATGTTAAATATTCCTGGTAAAGAAACTGATTTCCAGGGGTAGTTTGTGTTATTACTTTGCTCATACAACTCTTACTCTGGATCAGATCTCTAATAATAGGCTTGGGAACTGAGCTTTGGGTCCGCCTTAGCATTTCAAAACAACTTAGTGGTATATTTTTTTAGTAACTAGATCTTAGAAGAGGGTCTAATATGAACTTGTCTTACACTGGATTCTGTACAATAGAGCATGTTTGTAGCAAATTATCAATATATTGAAAACTAAAGACAATATTTTCTTATAATATACTTTCACTTCATTTCACAATTCTTATAAAATAAAGGTGGTTTAGTGTGGCACAGTGTACTGAGATAGAAAAATCTAGAAGTAAGATTTCACTATCCAGTTAAATATTCAGCTTGAATCACCACAGGTCAATTAACCTAAAAAAAGATGTGATCTGAAAGGGTAGAGAGATGGTCTGCCACTGGCACTCAGTTGGTATCCCACTGATTATACTACTGTGCTAATGTTTAAAATCTATCACGAACAAAGGACTGATTCAGGGGAAATTACAAATTCCAGTAGTTAACAATGTTTACGGACCTTTTACCTTTACAACACTCTCTGGTCTGCTTTGGTCCACGATTTAATAAGGCAACAGATAAGACAGCTCTGAGTTATCCAGTGAACAGTGCATTTAAAGATGTTCTAGCTGAGGAGCAATTTAAGCAAATAACATCTTCCAAGCATCTCTGATCTTCATAAACAGGTCTCTAATGTTTTGGGGGAATATAAATAGTATTTGTGTATAGCCAAATGAGAAAACAAGTTAGTGTGCTTATGGTATTTCAAACACTTCACTTTTTTATGGGTACTCTGGGTGCTAGTAACAGTTTGACAAAAACAGGAGGGCAGTCAGCCAAAGAATGCATTGTAGGACAGAAAGCCCTTCTGATCCAATGAACAGAAAAAAGGAAAGAAAGAAAAAAAAAGAAAAGAAAAAAACAAAACAAGATGCTTTGACTACCACTTAGGGAGACAGTAGCATGGTCCTCATCAGTCAAGCTAGATCTGTATATTAAAGGCACAGTTACTTTAATTCTATTTGGCTCAACTTAAGGTAGCTCTATATATGTATGTGTGTATGTATGTACAGTTGATCACAGTTTTTTCTTTTGTTTTTTTTTTAATGGTGTTCTTACATATTTAAAGCATTTATCTCAGTAATATATGAAAGTATGATTTTATAAAGTTAATGAGACATTCTATAAGTAAAAGCAATCTCATTATTTTATAATCACAACTTTGGATATCACAAACATAGAAATTTTAAACTAAATATAATCCTGATTTCAAATATAAACTCCTTTTTCCAGAAATATTCTAGTCACCAAAATAAAAGTGAGTTCTTAAAAAATTAATTTCCACTGAAATGACCTTGAATATATTGATGTCATTTTGTACATTTGGATTCAATCTCAAAATAAGTATTTGCTTCCTAAAGTTGGCAGTAAAGTTATTGGACTTTTTTTTCAGGTCAGTAAATTAATATTTAAAATGTATAAAAATTCTACATTACTATAATCTCCTTTAAAATTAATTGGAAATTCATTTTTTGTGGGAGAATAAAGTTATAAATATTGACATTGGATAGGAAATGAAGAACTCAGACGAAAATTGGTGAATACTTCAGTAAATACAGGGAAAAGAATTTATGAATTTTCAAAACATGTACTCAAGCCACCCAAGTGGTTTCTTTTGGGGGGGGGAAAAAACAACTTTAAATATTAATTAAAAAAGACATTCACTTTGTTAATTTGAAAAAAAAAGTTATTTTCAGGAAAAGTGAATTAATAGAGGACTAACTTTGCTACTAATGGAATCTAATTTTTACCAGATTTTCATTTATTTTATTGCATCACTACCTGAAAAGGATAATAATTATTTTATAATGACATTCAGTATCTCTGCAGATGCATCAAAACAGAAAAACTCACTATAAGTTAGTCTTTTTATCAATTACAGATTTGTAAATTCAAACACCTATGGCTTTCTTTACAATTTTCCCCAGTTTTATAATTTTGTCGAATTTTGCATTTGTCTAGATAGAGCTGAAAGTGATTTAAGAATTAATCTAGTAAAACCATCTTATTTTACAGACAGAAAAAATGAGGATTAGTTAAGTGATGACCAAAATCAGATGGCTAATATGTGGTAGAGCCAGGATTCAAGCTCTGTTCTTCTGATTCAAACCTAGTTTTCTTGCTGCTATATCCCAATTTTGAATCTTTACTTAAAAAAAAATTAGATATGGATGAATTTTAATGGAATACCAATATTGTGATTTTTGAAGATATGTACTGAAAAAACTAATTTTTCTCCTAGCAATTTTGAAACATTCCATGGATATTATGTATTTAAAAAAAAAAAAAAAAGATTTTACCTAGTGGGTGCATTGTGGGTGGATTTCTCTAAGACTTTTAACTTTTGAACTCCCTGGCACTTAGGAAAAAAAACTTCGCATTTAAATTTAGTAAGAATATACATTTAGATTATAGATACTATTTAAGTATTTTCCTAATAAATACACCAAATAGGCTAAACCTTATATAAAATAATGTTAACAACACTACTGAATTGTTATATAAAACTGACATAAAATACAGCTGTACAAATAAATTAAAATGTTTCTGGGTTTTTGATTAAATAGTATCCTTATTATAGTACAATATTGCATGTTACTTAGTTGAATTATATAGCCTAGTTATTTATCATAATCATTAAATATATTTTTACAAAATTTAATGTTCCCATATTAAAAATGAAATAAATTGGAATACACATCATTCTTAATTACACATGATTTGCTGCATGCTAATAATAAATCAATTAAATTGTCTTATTTCTGTTAATGACTTACAATTTGAATTTTGTGGAAATCCCGGCAAGGAAGATGGACCGTTCATTCCAGGTAAAAGAACTGGAGGAAGGCCAGGTAGTCCTGGGTAAGCTGCTGGCAGACTGATACCATGAAGTGGACTACTGTCCATCATGCCTGGTTGCTGTACACTTAAGCCAAGAACATCTGTCGCCTTCTTTATACGATCCAGTTCTTGCTGTGCCATCAGCTGTCGAACAGTTGTAGGAGCTAAGTAATCTTTCTCCCGGTCTAGCTGACTTCCAACAGTTTCTCTCACTTTTGAAATGTGTTGTTTGGAAAAAATATGATCTCTGATGGACAATCGGGCAGAGTACTTCACTCCACATAGAGAACATTCTGGCTTGGTGCCATCAGTTCCACTTTGATTGATCATGAATGGCTTCCCTATATTAATTTTAAATTTCTTTTCTTTTGCCCGAGCATTCTGAAACCACACTTGGACAACTCGTTTAGGCAGGCCGATCTCATTCCCTAGCATTTCACATTCTTGCATGGTTGGAGTTCGGTAGTCACTAAAGCAAGCCTTGAGGACCTTGAGTTGAAGGTTACTCATTTGGGTTCGGAAACGCTTGTGACCTGGTCGATCACTACTTTTGGATTTAAAAGGATTACTGGATCCAAAAGGATTAGGTGAACTAGGATCAGCTATGCTTGATGTTTCACTCCGGTCAGCATTATCATCAGGGTCATCAGTGATATAAAAACTTTGGTCATGGTCACCATCTTTGTCATTAAAATGGATTGAGGGGCTTGTAAGGGAAAAAAGAAATTTGTCATCGCAACCCTCTGTCGTAGGTGTGGTTGCTGTTTTTGGCAAAGTTTCAAGTGTTTTGGGCTCTTTTGGGGATAATGCAGGTTTTACATCTCCAGTACTTCCAGTGGTGCTTTCCATTTCATTATTCCCTTCATCTCCTGTGGTAGCATCACTGATAGCTGTATTAATTGATGACGTCTCATCAAAATCAGTTTTATTTTGGTCATACCCAGCTTCAGCAGGAGGAGCATTTAGATTCTCTATATCTTCAGTGCATTCTGCTTTGAAAGAAGAAGGACTTAAAAGGTTTTTGGGGGACAGCTCTGCTGTTTTACTAACAGGTGTTGAAACAGTGGAAGCCAATTCATTTTCACTAGAGAGATCAATTTTAGTTAATGACAAAGGTGGATAATCAAAAAATATATACTTTTGTGGACTTTCTCCTCCATCTTCTGTTGATATCAAAGGGCTTGGTGGCAAACTGTAACCTGCCTGTTTTCCTTCATTCCAGTGACGAGAACGAATATGACTTTCTAAAGCTGACTTTGCTTTGAACAGGGCTCGGCAAAAGGGGCATCGTTTGTGAGACTGGGCAGGCCCTACTGCACGGAACTGGCCTTTCCTTTCTCGAGCTCTAGTGTTCTGAAACCAGACCTGTACCACCCTCTTTTTCAGTCCAACCTCACGTGCAATGTGATCCAGCATTTTTCTGGTTGGATTGGAATCCAGCAGATATTTTTCATACAGTATTTCCAGCTGCTCAGGGGTGATTGTGGTCCTCAAACGTTTGTCACGATGTTGATCTTCACCACTATTTCCCCCCTCCTTTTCACTACAATTATTATCTTCTTTATCATCCATTTTCCTCTTCAGTGAACCAGAAACAGTTGCAGGGGTTGTCGTGTGGGATGAGCCTGTTTGTGGTGGCATTTGAGCTAAAGGACCAGTAAGTAGCTGTCCTGTCATCAGTGGGTTGTTGGGGTCAAATATCATATAGGGCATATCCATAGGTCTTTCTAAAAACTGAGAATGGAGAAATTGGTTTTGAGCTGCTAGGAAATGCATGTGCTGGTGCTCCTGCCAAAGTTCCAGAGTTGGAAAGGCAACTGTACACTGATCACATTGGTATTGTAGCAACTGCGGAGGTAGACTGTTCTGGAGAGAACTCATTGAGATTGGTAGTGGGCTGGAAGGGACAGGTGTTGCTTGTGAGGCAGAGGGGGGCCTTCCAATAAGTTGGGATTGTTTTGGTGGCTGTGACTGAGAGGCTGAAGGCTGTGGATCTGAGGATGGTGTTGGTACAGGAAGGATGGGTTTGGTGCTTTGAGAAGGAGGAGAGGTGTCACTCTGCTTTGGCTTTTCTGTGGGGTATTCAGGTTTAGGAGAAGATTTTTCAGGCTCTGGTTTAGGGGAAGGGATAAGGGGAGTACTAGACCCAGAACCAGAACTTGCTGCAGTGACAACTGAGTTTTTGGCAGTGTCTGTTGGGCCAGATACCGTGCAATGTTTATATACTATTTGATCTGTGGCATCCATAGAGTCTTCGGTTTGGCTTTCATCTTGGGCATCATCATCTTCATCTTTATAACACTGTTTTTTCTGATGAGTAATCAAGTCAAAAATTCTGGGGAAAACCACACTGCATTTTTTACACTGGTATTGCATGTTGCTTGTTCTTATATATCGCTCATTCGTGAGTTCTCTCTTTTCATTATCTTTAGTTTCTGCTTGATTCTCATAACTCTTGCGAGCTTTCTGACGGGCATTCTGGAACCACACAACAATCACTCGGGTAGGTAGGTTGAGGACAGTGGAAAGCTGCTCAATTTCATCATCTTTTGGGTAAGCATTTGTGTCAAAAAAGTCTTGTAATACTCTAAGCTGATAGTCGGTAAACCTAGTCCTAGAAGACCTTTTACTGAAAGATGCATCTGATTTGTAATGTTCTAAAGTGGTAGGCTGGGGATCAATTCTGATATCTTCCAATACAGTTATAGGAGGATTACTAAAATTGTATGGTGAATCCTTATTTCTTTGCCGTTCTTTAAAAAGTGTATTCCTAAACCAGTGTTTGATAACTTTTTGGGAGAGACCAGATTTTTCTGCCATTTCTTGGATCTGTTCTTCACTTGGAGAATTATTGATATCAAAATAAGCCCTCAAGATTTTTAATTGATCATCTGTGATTCTTGTCCGTGGGCGTTTGAACTGAGAATGCCTCAAGAAATTTGGGTCTAATCCAAGCTGCTGTTGGCAAAGCTGAGTGAGATCTGCAGAAAGGGTATCCATTTGTGGCAATTGAAGAGCAAGCTGAGGAGGCAGTGCTGGATGTTGGACTGGTTGCATCATAATGGGAGGGAAAAGGGGAAGGTCTAGAGAAACCGGCAGCTGGACCTGAGGGGGAGCTGAAGGTGGTGGAGGTGGGGGAGGAGGAGGAGGAGGAGGAGGAGGAGGAGGTGGGGGAGGTGTAGGTGGTGGAGCCTGCAGAGGAGTAGGAGGTGTGCTCTGGATTTTCCCAGAACCAACAGAAGAAGGCTGGGAAGGGGCTGGAGGCAAGGGAGGTGGGGGTGGTGGGGGTGGTGGAGGTGGGGTCTCTGGAGAAGGAGGTGAAATTGGATAAAGCTTGTCATAAGCTTCTCTGTACTGCCGAGCAAATTTTTCTAGAGCTCCATAGGGAAAAAACTGTCCATGTACATGTTCTTGATGACTTTTTAAAATAAGAACATTGGAAAATAATTTGCCACATGTCCCGCATTCCAGTTTATCAGTATTCTCTCCTTCTCCAGCTTTGTTCTTCTTCTGTACTTTCTGCCTATTTTCATTATATTGAATGACTAATTCAAAACCAAAGTTTTCTAACAAGGCTTTGGCAGCATTTCCTCTTGCCCCTGAAGCTATCCGGGGTGGAGGGATGGTTGGTTCTAAGGGTTTTTGTTTCTTCATGTCTTTGTTTTCCTTGAGTCCTTCATTTTCATTTGTAAATTCTTGCTTTGGCTTTTCTGGCTTCTCAGAAATCTCTTCTGTTTCCTTATATGATGGCAAATCCTTCATTAATGGACAGTCCACATTTCCAATATTGCTTTGTTCTTGTTTTAGCAACTTGGTCGCTTGCTGCTGCTGCTGCTGCTGCTGTTGTTGCTGCTGCTGCTGTTGTTGTTGTTGCGGCTTTTGAGACTGAATTTGGGGCTGGGTAGCTTGGTATTGTTGTGCTTGTTGCTGTAATATCTGGAGTTGGGTTTGTCCTACATGATGCTGAGTTTGAATCTGCTGCTTCAAGTCTTCAAGCAAGGAACCGGCCATCCCTGCCATTCCCGGCATGCCAAATGTGGCCGAGCCTGGCAAGCCCAGATCAGGACTCAAGCTGAACTCTGTCCCAGGGATATAGAATGGAAAAAGGAACTGAGGTTGTTGGAACTGCAGCAGCGCTTCTGGCGTCATTGGAAAATGAGGCAGAAATGCTGGGTTTAAAAACTGAGGCTGAAAGAATGCAGCTTGTTGTTGTAACTCATGCTGTAATTGCATCTGAAGTTGTGCTGGTGACTGGGGTGGGTGATGTGGAGGTTGAGCAGAGATTAATTCAGAAGCTTGCTTTTTATTTAGTTCTTTGGCATCTAAATGGGTATCTTTGCTATTAACTGCTGGTAAGCTCATCGACTCTAACATCCCTTGTCCAGGACTATTAACGTTTGCAGCAATACTATTTCCACCACTTATATTACCACTTGGTTCTAACTTGGCAGCTCTTGCCTTTGTCTGGTGAAGCACAGACCTCATGTGAATTTCCAATGTAGAACTTTGGCTATAAGCAACATTACAGATGCTGCACTTGTAGGGTTTATTATCTGTGCTACTGTTAGTTTCTTGGGGAACAGGACTGGATGCTTCCTGTAAGACTTTTTTCAATTTATGTAAATGGGAAACTGAATTATAATGGACCAAGAGAATGTTCTTTTGTGTGAAAGACTCTTTACACACTGTACATTTATATGGGCGAGATGGATCTAGGAATTTTTCCATAGTAAAATTTGGCCCTTTTCTAAAAGGTAAAGTCCGCTTTGGTTCTGAGCCCATGTCATCTGGAATAGAGCTACTATCACTTCCTACAGGGCTTGCTTTTCCCTCTTGGTCCATCTCATATTCTCTCTCTATCTCCTGTTCTAGGGCATGATCATCCTGTGCTATGTTTTCATTTTCTGCCCATAGTTCGCCATTAACAGGTAAAGATGCATACAATTGTTGAAGTTCACCTTCATTCAGTTCTGGGTGGCCTGCTTCCAAGTGTTTTTTTAGAGCCTGGAATGTACGGAAGCTACGCTGGCAGAGGCTACACATAGTTGCTGCCCGGATAGCATGATATTGGGAATGGATCTGAAGCTTCTGCATAGTCTTAAAAGCTAAGCTACAATGGTTACAGCGGTACTTATAAACATGACGATCCGAAACAGAGAGCTGTTGCCTTTTCTGCTGTTCATTTAATTGATCTTGTAGTGAGTCAGTAACCTTGACATCCTTGCTGCCATTCTTATTCCATTCTGGCATATCTGTGGATTCCTTAGGTGGCTTCTGTTCTTCAACCTTAATTTCCATTCCAGCCTTTGATTCCTCAAGGCCTGAGATGTTTTTATCATCTAAAGGACTTTCACCTGGGCAAAAGAAGCAAAGAAAGGTCTTTCAGAGAAAAGTGTACAAAGTGAAAAGTGACATACTTATACATATGCATTTGTATTTTCTGAGGACAGTGTTGATTGTTGATATTTTAAAAACCTATTTATATTTGACAACAAGGTATGCATGCAATTAAAAATTATGTAATCCCTATGCTCTTGGGACTTTTTTAGGCATTTCTACATTATTTTCCATTTGATACATCTCCTTGACTAGATTATAAGCTTCTCAAAGGCAAGGGCCATTTTTGATTCATTTTTGTGTTTTCTTCAGAGTGCCTGGTACAATACATGACCAAAAAATAGTTATTGGAATTAAAGCATATGTTAAAAGCATAACATTAACATTAAAGCATATTCAAATAATTATTTAGATAACAAGAATGAAAACTATACTTATCATGTGCTTTACAATTCACAAAGCATTGTCCATCTATTATCCCATTTGAGCCACATAACAATTCTGTGGATGTACATCAAAATTATATTTAAAAAAAGTATAAAAGACATTCTGAAAGCTGAGTCTACCAAGAGCAAAAGCAAAAACAAGACCCTAAATAATATTTTTCCTTTCCCCTACCTCCTTTGTCTACTACTAATATTATTAGTACATTTAAAGGGGGAAAAAGAAGGAAGGATTCCCTTTTTCCAGATTTTGCAAGCCTTATAAAGAGACTTGCCTACCTGAATATTTCCCAGATCCCTCAGTTATAATGGTTGCAGGTGTATCATGCTCTGATTTCTCAGTGGTGGCTGTTGGCAGTAGCATACTATTAGGCATCATCACATCAGGGACAGGAACCTTTAGGAATCAAAAAGACAAATAGTAGATTCACCAAAGAAATGGCATGGCTTGCAAATAAGCCACATTGTATTGGTTTTTTGGAAGCATACTTATACTTCATGATTTTCTAAACAAAACATAAGATTTTATATATGTCAGTGCTTTCTTTTTCATATTTCAATCAATGCTGTAGAAATACTGTATTAATCTCTTTTTTCTGCTGTTGTTTTGAATAACTTCTTTTAAAAAATATGTTGGTCTTCTAATGAAAACAAAGAAAATTTGAAAATCATAGGGCCCAGATTGATTTGATTAAATACTGTAGATATAAACATAAATAGAAGAAGACCACAAAGTACATACTGATTAATGAATGTCTTATATCATGTTTGTTTTTCATCTAAGAGTAAGAAATAGCTAATTGGTCCTGACTATGACCTTTTAAACAAAATCTATAGAAATTTCAACAAATCAAAAGAAATTAGCTTTTTAAGTACAAATAAATATAAATTTCATAGTGATACCTTTAAATACATTTCTGTTAAACATGCATCAATATTTTGTATTCTTACTGTCATAAGCAGCTTCTCCACACAATCAGGAGACACACTGTGCAAATGGGTCAAATGAAGCTGGAGATGCATTTTGTTGCTGAGGACGTCCTGGCAGAGGGGACAGCAGATGACAGGCTGCATTGAATGCTGTGACAGGACATGCATCTGGATACGATTTGGGTCTCTACTATTGTAGTTACAATAAGGACATTGATAGAACTGGAAAATATTGAATAGGCATGACATCTATTAGTCCATGTATTTTAATGACTCAATAATGTTACAAATAATAACAATAATCAATTATGACTTGTATTTTGCCAATCACAATGTTTACATACATTTCAGCAGCATGGTAATTTTTGTTCTCTAAAACTACGCAGAACAAAACAAAAAAAATACATTTTTTCTTTTATGGTAAAAATTATATGTTTTAACCACAAAAATAATAAGAAAGATTTGCAAGGCAATGGGAATTACTTTATTTACCTGGTCATGACAAAACTTATTGTCCTCAGCGGATTTTGATCTTTTGGCTGCACCATCCTCTTCTTTTGTCTGCAGGAGTTGCTGTGTCCCTAGGGCCACATTGGCTTTCAACTCCTTTTCTGGAGTGATTATTCCTGTTGCTAAAACACAATTTAACAACAACATAAAGAAGACAACAATATTAAAGTCTAAAAATACACATTTACAAATAGTTTATTGTTATCAGTTTCTCTCTCTCCCTCCCTCTCCCTTTCTCTCTTTCTCTCTCTTATTTCCCATCAAAAATAGGCAATTTTAAAAAAATGCAAAATGCTGTTCTGAAAATGCAAGATCACACTTCTTTTTTGTCCACTAGCTAAGTGGACTCTATAAATACATTTAAAAATGTACTCCTGTCTCATGTTTAGATAACCTTAGGTTGCCTTGAAAGATTAATCAATAACATGCTCTCACCAAGTATCTCAGTCAGAATTCCTATATTGCATTAAAACAAATCAACTTTTCACTCATAAATCCTTACTTTACAAAATAATTAATTTACTAATGTTTAATTACCTTCCTCTTTTCTAAAATGCCATAGCACTGAAATGATTGCAATATTCTGAGAAGCGCTGACTAGTCACAACTGCAAAGCTAAAGCATTTTTAAGTGGTGAAATGTAGGATTTAAAAATTAACCATACATTACATATCTGCTGAGATTAGCAATTTGCTCTGGCTTTCATTGTTTACTTTGTGTGTTTTACACATATTATTGTAGCCCAGATCCTAAGAATATAATTGTTTTCTGAAGATAATTCTAGTATTCAGTGTTAAATACTGTATTTTAAATTATGTCTGGATGAGCTATGCAATGTGGAGAAGGCTTGGACACATCAAAGGAAAGAGTGCAATTCTAATTTCCCAGTCCAACAGAAAATTCTTTCCACCGTCAATTTGCCAGATAATCTCTTCTGCTAGGCTAGATATTACAACAGCATTGGGTAGGCATGTCACATACATCTCACGACAAACACAAAACCTCATTTACCAACCATTCCAATCTCATCATAGTGCGGCATCATCTGACCTTTTTTCTGCTGTTTATTATGAGTATTTCTAATTTTAACTTTCAATTTTCACCATCTTCCAGTCAATTTGCAACTAAATTATTTCCAGGGTGAGGACACTATCACTGGACAACTGGGTGCAAATACATCTTGAAATGCAATGAAGCTAAACCATTGATTGCTATCAGACCCAACGTAAATATATGGTCCAGGGGTAATCTGATTGTATGCTGTGCATGAAGATTTATCTTGATTTTTTTCAATCCACATACGGTTCATATAAATGAACAAATTGCACCTCATTGCACAATAACCTAGTTTTAATTTAAAAATAAGGTCAGGGATGTTATGGAAACAAAGTACAGATGAATAAAGAAACTGCATTTTTTTCTCTTATAGAGAAAAGTATATGTTTTATACCACATAAGAGAGAAATTTCAGATTCAGAAAGCTAGGTTAAGTTAAAATGAAATGAGAAGACCAAAATTAATATAAATATATGAAATAGGAATAGTGAAATATGGTGAACAAAAAATATTTTTCTCTTGGTTACTGATTTACATAGAATCAAAGTCCATTTTCCAACAAAATATACAGATTAGCATCTCTAATATTATAATTCCTAATTTTTCTCCAAAATAGTTACTAGCATATGAAACATACTAAATTATTTTAGAGATTTTCTTTGTTTTATAACCAATTTATCAAATTTCTATTTGAATGAGATTATTACAAAGTTTCACTGTATCAATAAAGTTTTTTTCCCAAAAAATTGATATTCAAAAACATAATATAACTATGAAACTTCATTTTTTGTAATTACTTCTAGCAACAGTTCCTATACTATTCTTTCTCATGGCAGAATGTAGTTTGTATTGTTATTTTAAGAGCTTTACAGAAAAGTTATGGAAATCAAATAACAGATTATGTTTATGAATATGCTACTTTGAAAGATTCAGACAAATGGACTTGTTATTATTCATCACTCCATCATTTTTATTTCCTACTGCCAGAAGTCTATCAGTTCACTATTCTTGTGTATCTTAAAATTCCTCTATTTTAAAGATAAGGAATAAAAATATTTCTCCCTCACATTCATGCTGTATTCCCATATCTTTTTGGCTGAGTATACAGTAGAACTATACATTATCTAATTATTAGATTGGGCCCACCCATTCATTTTTACTGGTAAACAGTCAACTGTAAGAGTTGGGAATGACTTTATATGACTTTGTTGCTTGTTATATATTTGAAAAAAAATGTTCATATTCTAATTCATTTGAAGAGAACGTGAAACATATAATTGTAATATAAAATATAAATAAAAAATAATATAACTCTGATGCAATATCCTTTAGGCTATATTTAATTCCCTTACTATGCATAAAATTCACCCTTGACTTTGACTGGGACAGTTGGCTCTGTTGGATCACTTGTGATTATGAGAACCAAATTCTTCACATAGACAAGTTAACTTTCTATCACAAAAAACTTACATAATAATTACAGACTGTATGTACCCTTCCTCTTGAACAGTCATAATGGTCAGAAGGGAGAATATGGAATAATGCAAGATAGGAAGGTTTAATATATGGCTGTTGGGGTGGTAGTGATTAGGGAACTACTAGAAGTACATGTTATATTGATAGGAGGTCATCTGTGTTATCTTCAAAGATCACATTAAAATATTTATATTGGTTTGTCATTTGACTTTGCAAAGCATTCACATTCTGCTTAATGAAATGGCATGCAGTGGTTAGAATCTGATTAAGAAAATAGAGAAGGGTTTTAGCACTTTACTCTTTTTGCTGAGGAATTGTGACCCTTAAATATTTTATACTAATAACACAATAACTAAGTTGAGGCAACTGAACTAGGCCAGCTGTAATGTCCCTTCTAGCTATAGGTCCTATGATACTATGACCTATGAGATTTGGGAAGACACTAAAGGAATTGTGTCATTGTACACAATTTAATTATATAACTTTTAACTTAATAGACACTTTGGTATCCTAGGGAATATTCCAAGATAGAGTAATCTTATATTTTAAAATATATCATGATTTTAAAAAAGAAATGCAACTCGATGTATTTATGATTTTTAAAAGATTATGCCTAATTATAAATAAGCACTATAAAATAGACTAGTAAATGATTATCTGTCAGTTATGCGATTATTTAACTTGTATAAGATTACTAATGTGAAAATGCCATAATTCATTGCAGTTCAAATTCTGCCTTGCTAATAATTCTCCTAAAATATAGGTCTAAAATGTTTCACATTCATAATAAGTGAGGAAAATCCAATAAACCCCATGTACTAACAAAACAAACCTTGAAAATAATAAACCCAAACACTAGGTTATTATTTATGAATCAATGTATTTGATAAAGTTTACATAATTTAAGACTTTAGATATAACAGAGGATGTTATTCTACTCCAAATAATTCTAAAATTATTATTACTAGTACAGTATTCTAATTAGACTAGAATGAAAGGATAATTTTAATTGCAATAATGAAGGTTAATTTCCATCTTTCCTCATGTTTACTACCTTATTAAAAACTGGTCCCCTTAGCCATGGCAGAGACATATTACATTTTCAATGCAAATGTATTAATCTGGATAAACTCCATATTAATTCTTGCACTGCATAGAGCTGTAATTTGGATTATAATTAATCTAAAGTGGCACTAGATTTAAATGACAATATAAATGAGGCATTAGGAGGCTTTTCTATTATGAATGAATATTCAACAAATATAACTTGCATATTGCCAAGTGTGGTTTTGGAAGCTCTAGTTTTTCAGATAAAGTAAAAAACATAGCACAAGAACTTACACAAACACACTGTTACTAAACATATGTTAATCTTTCCTGTTTAACAAATTCTACATGAAAGAAGAGACATACTATTTTCTTTTTAACTTACTAAGGCTGAGATTACATTAAAAAAATTTTTTTTCTTGATATTTCTTTGGAAATCCTTGAAACACTGAATTAAAAAAATGTCTTGATTGACATACAATTATACATACATACATACATGGTTATGTACTTATGAGAAATATTTGCTGGGGAAAAATTCATTCTATAGTAAGAATTTTATATCCACAAAGACTCAATTTAGAAAACACAAAATTTTACCACAAGTGCAGTTTAAGAATTGTAACAAGAGCTCCTCTTGTGGGCAATTATCAGGTGCCAAGAACAATTATTTTGCATATCAGGAATTGCTCTTAGCTGATTTTTATTTTGAATCTACTTCTAACTCTATAGGTATGTGAAGAGCATACAATGAGTTCTATTTTCTTAACTTGTTAAATTTCTTTTGTATAGTAAAATTAGGCAGATGATGAAAACTCTGGCTGCTCTTTAGGGCCCTAGACACAGGTCCTCCTACAGAGCACTAAATAATGCTTTTGTCTATAGATTCCAGCAAACTTTATCATTGATACCCAAGGCAATTTTATCCTCAGTGTTAAATATGGGCACTGGTTTCCTAGAAAACAGCTTTCTTCAAAACTGGATCTAAACCAGTTTTCTTCTTTAAACCAGTGGAAGATTTATACAATCCAAAATAATGTAAACTATTGTAGTGTTATGAAACTACTTGATAAATATTCGTCAATGATACAGTTAAAAGACTAAGGGAGACTTTCTGTATAATCTATGTGTAGTAAATGTCAGAATTCAAGCAGATCTCCTTTTCAGGATTAAGAGGACTTGAACCCAAATCCAGCTTGTGGAACTTTTGCTACTTGTTTAATTTAATTTCTTAGGGTCTGGTTTACTTCTTGCTCTAAATCTTCTGTTTTCCGCACAATCTCTTTAATGATGAGCCTTGTGATGCCCACCTTAGAGAATGTTTCCAAAGGGATACATACACATACAATGTTGTATACAATGTATATATTGTATTCATGCGAGTATGTATGTACAATAGTCACATTGATATTGGAAAAATAATTTCTACCTTTTAAAGAAACAGTAATATAATGCCCTTAACATTATCTCATCATTAGGAACTTCAGAGTCTCTGCCAATAATGTGCTCATAAACAAGACTATTAATGTGTCATATTTGGTAGTTCATAAAATAGTTTTTGTTTTACTAGCATTCTTAAATTGAAGCCAACAAGATCTAATTGAAGTTAGAGCTACACATTACAATATGTCCATAAGTAAATTTAAAAGAAGCTTTCTTCACTGCCTCCTGAAATTAATTTAGTTTACAAAGTAAGGTCTATCAAATAATTTTTGACACCTATCCCCAACTTAAGTCTGAATTATAAATATGGGTTAATTTGGGTTAAAGTTAACTTGCAGTTAAGATGATTTTTTTTGTACAACTAATAGAATTATAGTGAATACAAGAGTCTTTATATGCAGTTGTCACTGAGACACAAGGAAAAGAGAAATGATTACCTAACAATAGTAAGCTTGCATCCACTTCACTCCTTCTTCAGCTTCATTGAAGCAAACATAATGTAACTAGGTCTAGCATAAACCCAAAGTAGCCAATCATTGCAACCATAGATCTCCATCTCATACATAAAAAAACATGAATGAAGTTATATATTTGCAAATCAAACAGAGAAAAAAAAAACCCTTAGGTATCTAAGGCAGAAGCTGGCCTGGGGTTTGTTTGTGCACCAGTAAATGTCATGACATGAAGGGTTTGTTTTCAAAGACAGTAACTTTCATTACTGGGATTTGTCTATTCAAGGAGATCAAAATTACCTAACTCCTAATCCGTTTTCAATGATATTTCCTCTTACTTAGGCTGAATCATATGTAAACTTTTTCCACTGGATTTGATGTATTTTGTTTGAAATGCCTCAAATAAATGCCCTTGAAAAGGGCAAATTCTTGAGCATAACTTGTCAGACAGAAAAGGAAAAAAAAAAACCAACATAATCTTAGGGTTATAAGGGCAGGGAGGATATATGATTGCAGGACAAAAATTCAAGTGGTATCTAATCCTGTGCTTATGAAAAATTAATATGCCATCAGAGGAATCACAAGTACAGCTAAGATTAATGAAAGATGCTTAAAAAATTACAAGCACACAAACTGATTTGATTAAAAAATAATCTCACTGGCCGTCCTGTAATATTCTTCAACTTATCCGCATCTATTCTGTCAGATGGTTATGATTAAAAATAGGTCAATGGGAGGCTACTGATAGAAATCACATGCAAAATACACATGCAATGAATAGCAGTGGGGATGTCCAGACAGTTTAAAATGAAAGAAGTTTTTATTAAGTCTTCAAGAAAAGAGAAGGAAGAGAAGGAATGATACTGGAGATGGGAGTCTGAAAAATTCTAGCATCTTACCAGGATCATGACTAGCTTTTTTGCCTTCAGTGCTGTCTTTCTCACTTATGTCTTTATCATCATCAGCAACCAGAGAAGTAGGTTTAATGGTTGCTTCTGGCTCTTCCCCTTGTTCTTCTGTTAAGAAAAGAAAAAAAAATCGCCAATACTTTAGGAAACAGTTGATACCACTCAAGAGCCAGTGTATTCCATCAAACAAGAGGGACATATTTAAAGATTTTATGTGAATTTTAAATCATTTGTAAGAATTCATATTCAACTAAGAAGTTATAAACATTTCTTTAGTAAAATATTATGAAACTGCCAATGTGAATTCATATCTAAAGGGATTCGTTTTATATTAATTGACTAGAAATGATCTGTAATTTTTTTAAGCCCACGGAGAAACAAATAAAAGAAAACATGAAACATATATAACTTTAGAATTTAAAGTCACATAAGGTAGAACCTTAAATAACATTTAAGACATAACATTCTCTTAGAATCTTTGAAGGTCAAGTCTTTGAAAACGTAATAATTATATAGTGCCACAACTAGACCTCCTTATCCCAGAAGGTGGGTATAATCCGCTTCCCCTTATCACCAACAGTGTAAAAAATGTCACACTATATTTGATGATGGACAAGACTTAAGTTGTGCTGAAGAGCTGGCAATTCCCTTCTCTAGGGGGAGCTCTTCCTGGTTAGGGACCTAGAATGGTACATTGCTTCAGAGAGAACAGCATCCTCCACACCTCACTTACGTGTTCACACCAGTTAGATTACATGGAAATCTTCACAGTAACTCAACCCTATTTAATTATTCTGTAAATCTTAGCTATGCTGCTGCTGGTGGATTAATCTGTTTATGCAGTTAGCTTCTATGCTGGGGCTGTGTAGCACTAATCCGTGAAAGACCCACTGTTCTCTTTCATCCTGTGATCATTTGTCTCTCACTGTGCTGATGTCACATTTTAATGAATTTTTAGCAATCTGAGTAATGCCAGATAACCAGACTTGCAACTCCCCACAGCATGGCATGCTGTTTTCATTGCAGCACAAAAAATAAAAATCATATTTCCCCATTCAGGTAGGAATTACATAAATTAGGAGAAGAAGGTAAAATGGGATTTGAAGCACCAGGCTGCTCAATTTCATAAAATCTTTAATGACCATATAAATTAACCCTGGAAAGGCAAAAGGTCACAGACACACATTTGCATACACTCCTCTTATTTGCTTTTGATAAGCACAGCTTTTATGCAGAGAACATGATACAATTAACCCTTCAGTAACCATACAAAATGCCTGGCTACCGACATTTTAAGTGTCAAGCATTAACTGAAAATTACACACTGCATAAAATTTTCATTGCAAATGCTATAGTGATTGAAAGGGGAAATCGTGGCCCTCTCCACACCCCATGTTTTATTAATAACATTCTGACAGCAGAATGAAATATCCTCTGTCATATGTAGCAGCTGAGCACAAAAAAATTGCTACTTAGTGCCTCACTTGCCAACCATGCCCTGCCCCTGAGTAAGCAGAACAACAATGGAGGAGGCCCCTGCAGCCTCCAGGAGCACATCTAAAAGTTATGTGCAAAAAAAGCATTTAGTGAATTTTAAATTAAACAGTTTGTTTGCTACAGCTGCAAACCTTTTGCTGAGAACACGCCATAGATCAAGTAATGGTGTATGTTTATGCTTCAGACTGTGTACACAAAAAGAGGTATAAGCCCCAGTTTGGGTGGCCAAAAGGCACTCAGTCAGAGGTAAACAGCTCTGGTAGGCAAATGCATATACGGAAATTACCTTGAGAAGCAGGGTTGAAAGGAGAGAGATGGGGAGGGAAACACTTCGCTGTTTTAGCCAGTTTTTCCCCCTCAGTGATGATTGCTAATCAAACACGGTAGGGTCCCTTGTCACAGCTGGAAGAGAGGCTGTATTTGTAAGGGTGGCGGGGAGCACAGTTTGGGATGCTGTGTAGCTGTGATCATGACTGGATTGGGTTATGTTAATGGCAAGTGCACCCACGTGAGGCTCACATTCAGTGTCAGGCCCGAGGGCCCAAGACAGCCTATGGCAATTACTTCTCGACTCATCCTTTTGAATGGACATAGGGCTTCTTTTAGTAGATTTACTGGACCTTTTCCCCAGGGCTGGAAAATAAAGTGTCAAAGGGCTACTGAGTGTCCTTATCTTGAGGGGACATAAAATTGTAAGGGCTATCACAGCACACATTAATAAAACATTGTGTGTCACCAGAAGAAAAAGAAAATTATGAAGCTACTAAAAAAAACTACAGTGTAATCTGGGTCTCCTCAGGACATTTTTTTCTGTTCTTTTTTCTCCCCCCACCCTTTTTTTTTTTTTTTTTTTTTTGCAGGGCTCTCTCGCCTGTTTTCCTGGTATGTACTTTAAGTGTGAGAGAAATTCCCAGACATGTTCTCCTATACATCATCGTGGTGTCTGACCTCAGCCTGACCCTGGCAACAGTTTGAGAAATCTGAATGCGAACAAAGACTCTGTGTCAGCAGCAGGGAGAGATTGTGGGATAGACTTTCCCCATCAACTTAATCGCAAACAGCAGTTCTGAGGCCATAACTTTGCAGGACTCTTCCAAGCCACTAACACATAACCTTTGGAGGTGAAGTTGCCCCCCCCCACCACCACCACCACAACCCTCATCAGCCCTTCTGTGATTTTTTCCCCCAAACCTCTGGTACTTCCTTTGATGTTGCCAGGCAATTAGCTCTAAAGTTCAAGCAAGGCAGGCTTATTTTATGGTTTGGAAGGTGAGAGCTGTTTATTGCAGGTAGGCTCTTTGGGGCCATAAAACAGGGCAAATTTTTAATCAGGCAAAAAAAAAAATCAGAGCAAAAACATACATCTCATAAAAACTATTATCATAGTAATGCAAAGATGAAACCTATTAGTTAGACTTTTGGGGCCCCTTGTATATACACACACACCTGTACATACACATATGTATATATTCATATATTCAACATATATATATATATATATTTCTCTAGCCAATAAATAGCATATAAATATATATTCAGTGATATATAGCTAATATACAGTGAATATATAAATGTGTTTTGCATATAAATATATATAATATGTGCAATTTTTGCTCCTTAAAAAGTATGATTAATAAAAATATTGATAAATTTATTAATAAGCATAAGAACTATCTTGGTGGTCATATTTGGGAATGTTATCTATCTGAAAGTTAGAAGTGGCTCACTAGTATTCCTCTAGCCAACAAGCACCAAACAAATAAAATCATCTACCAAAATAGTTCTTGTGTTTACTAATAAATTTATTAATATATTTTTGTTAATCAGACTTTTTTCAAAGGACCAAGGCAGTACCTCATTTCATCTTTGAAATGCATGGAGTGCTTACTGCTTCCCAAATTAAGCATTCATAAAATATGTACACAGAATTTGGGGAACATACTTATAATCCTTATACATACATACATATATATAATATTTCCTTTAATAGTTTTGTTTGCAAAAACTATCAAAGATATCTTTTTTAAAATACCAAATTGTATATTTATATGCTATACTTAAATTTAAAAGTTATTAAGTTTCATTAGTACTTCATGAATAAATGACAAAGCATAGAAAAGTCTTTCAGGTTAAAATAGAGAAGACAAAATCTCAAGGTTTTTATAATGAGAAAAGTAAAAAAAAAATCCCTAAGTCAACAAAGTTCATGAAATTAAAACACCAAAGGTATTCTCTTCTAAAATACACTCAACTTATTCATTACTAACTTTAGAAGAAAAAAAATTAGCATGATTTATTCAGGTTTTCTCATTTAAAACCAGTGATGGATGAATAACTACTCTTCATTGACCTGTAATTCATAGCCATTTATGCAAACTAGCAGTAGTACTTTGGACTTTTTTTTTTTCTGGGCATTTAGGCTCTCTTCCTTCTTTGATGATAAGCCTCTGATCTGAGTCTCAGCTGACTGTGACAGCTTGCCTCCTATTGCTTTAATATACAACTGGGTTTGGGCAACATTAATCCTGATTCTCCTAAGAAAAGCATTGTGAATTTTTTAAAGCCCATGGTGTGTACATTTGAAGAGGAAGCAGGGAATAGTAACTTATACCACTGAGGTCTTTTCTGAGGAAAATGGGAGAAAAGAGTTCTTATAGTTCTCCAAAAAAAGGGATTAATTCAATGTAAGTAGAGTCTCTGATATCTAATATGGTTAGGAATGAATAAGTTGTTCTAGTTAATACAGAGATACATCCTTGCTATTGATGGACTACCAAAATAAATATGTGTGTGTGTGTATGTGTGTGTGTGTCTTTCTCTCTATGTATATCTAGATATACATATACGTATATATACATGTTACACTAAAATACTGTACTACAAAGCAATTAGAATCTTTTCAGGATTTGGCAATGTTCTAGTGCCATCATTATGAACTTCAGTTATCTATGGGAAAATTAGATAATTATTTTGGAAGCACTTTGTAGAATTATCAAATGCTATGTGAAAGTAAGTTATTTGTTATGATTTTATGCTTAAATATGTAGGTAGTATAGAAGAGGAGGTTGATATAGGTTGATATATATTTAGCTTTTAAAAACAAATCTCCAATGGCAACTCATTTACTTGCATAAAAGTGTGGAAGAGTCGATTATTGGAGATTTCTGGCTGACAGAATGTCAGATATTCCAACTTTTTAGTCCAGTTCATTATACCAAGTACAGTTTTCTTCCTACTCTGCTACCTACTTCCTTCTTAAACTTAAAAGTGAGACAAGATTATAAATTACTATTAATATGTAAATCCAGGATCTACTCCCATTTAATTTTATCTTATACTGAAGTAAGTCTTTGGTTAGGAGAGGAGATTATTTAAAATTTTCTTATTTTGGAACTTTGAAGGAGGATAGGAAACAATTTTGCAGTATATCCATCTAAGAAGAGAAGCTATCTACCCAAGAGCAAGGAAACATTTTGGTAGATAGTACCACAATGTGACTCTAACTTTTGTCTCCTTTTGTTCAAACTGCTTCTTCTATATCGTTTTCTCAACAAAAGCCTCTTGGATTGCTGTTAATGAGTCACTGACAATCAGGTTTTCCTAAGAAACCTCTGAATAGGCCTGCTTATATATAACACCCTTTTTAGTTCCATATAGGCAGGGGAAAATTGCACTGAGAATACCACATGTCCTAATGTAAATGTTTAGGCCAAAGCAAAGATTAACTTCATATACAAAATCTCTTTAGGAAGGTCATTCTTTGACTTTATTTTTGAGAGATGGTTTTATCTGCAAAAAATTAGAATCATTTTAAGGGCTGGAAAGGATTGAGGAGATCATTTATTCTACCTTTTTACATTATAGATGAAAATTAAGGCTTTTGTCCAAAAAGTTATGCAGCCAAGTAAATGGCACCATAAGGAAGGACTAGAATCCAGATTCCCTGCTTGCAAATCCATTGTTGTTATTATTACAGCATGCTGCATTTCAAATATATATTTTATAGTTAAAAATTCCTTTATCTAATCATTGAACATACTATATCATCATCCTCATTTTGTAAATGACAACACACTAAGTGCACAGCTAAGGCAGAAAATAACATTTCCTTTCTTTCATTTATTTAATTATTTATTTTGCAAGGCATTTGGGATTAAATGACTTGCCCAATATCACACAGCTTGTAAGTTGTCAAGTATATGAGGCCAGATTCCTGACTTCAAGGCTGGTACTCTATCCAATAGGCCTCATAGCTACCCTCTTTATTTCTTTTGAAAAGATATTAAATAAGCCACATATTATAAATTTAGTTTTAATTTTCATATATTCATAGTGATTTGACCAGTGCCAGGTAATATAATCATTACCTAAAAATTAGTCTCATTTAATACAGCTTGAAGATATTCAGGAAAAATAACACTAACAATGATCTCTGTCTCACCCAAAATATGAACTGGCAAAAGACAATGCATTCATTACCTGCAGTTGGTCGCAAATGCTGCTCTGTTAGATCATCCTCACAGACTCGGGCTCCCAAAGATGCAGTTTCTGGAGAGAAAGGACATCATAGCATTAATCAATCATCGGTTTCATTTCCATATTTCCTCAAAAGCCTAGTCATTAAAAAAAATACTATTTTTGAGGATTCAAGCTCAGAAAAGAGTTCTACATAAGAAATACCATCAATCAATATTTATTAAATGCCTATTATGTATGAGGCTCTATACTAAGCATCAAGGTGTAGATTGTTAAAACTAGAGAATTCCTGCCTTTGTAATGCATACTGTTTTTCAAAGTGAGCCCACTGAGTGATTATATTAGACTCTGTATGGTGTATAACCTTCAACAAAAGAAATAAATATATAGTTTGATATAAATAAGGCCATGGATGAGGTTACCTCTCATTTTCTGGTTGGATTTTTTAAAATGTAGTTTTTCACTTATCAGATAAAGTCCTTAGAAAGTCCACAACTTATAGATCTCATGTGGTTTGGGGGAATATGAGTCAAAATGAAATTGTCATAATTTATCCCTTTTCTATTTTGCCAGGAGTTCAATAGGCACTCAACATATAAACTATGTAACAAATTATATAAACTATATAACTGATCAAAGCTGAGTACCAGAAATTTGGGATGAAAACTTTCTTAAGAGGGCTGAAAGATTAAGGTCAAGGGTGAATGAAGTAACAACTATCATTTAAGTATGAAGCTAGTCTCTGAACTAGTAAATGAAGAACAAGCCAAACCAAATCATCCAAAAATTATATTATAGATGGAAATGAGTATCAAGCCAAGATAGGCATGCAATATAAAGGCAAGTATTAGGACAACACTATCAAACTGCAAATGTCCACATACTTTTTGCTTCATAAAGAAAAAGTGACACTTTATGCTATTCCCCATTTAAAACTTTTCTAAATTCAGACCTAGCTATAGGTCTCATTAAATTTCATCGAGTACTATGAAAATATGTTCTAAAAAATTGCTTTTGCATCCGAAGATTAGGGCAACTAAAAAATAGTGAGTTGAAAGGTATATATGCCACAATTAAAGACCAAACGCTGGTTAATTAACACAGCATGGAAGAATGATTATGATATTCATGAATTATGTTTCTGTTTATATTTTTATTCCCAAAACTAATTGTTTATTTAATTAAGTTGTGTCTTGAGTTTAGGTCATTAGTACATAAAAGCTGTTTGTATTACATGAGTATTACTTTTCAGAGTCAAGTCAGTATCATCAAATAGTTTCATGTGGTAATGATTCCGATCAAGGCTGAAGGCTTTAATTAAACAAGCAACCTTCAAAATAGGGGATACACAAAGACACATTTATTTAATTTACTAATTGTTGTTCCTGCTGTGAACATTAACTTTTAGTCTTGTAATACACACAAATACACAACACACACACACACACACACACACACACATATTACAAATACAGTTTTAAGAAATAGAGCGGCAAATAAAGGTTAAAGTATAACAAATCCGTACATCAAATATTTCTTTAGTCCTAGATCCTCATGTATAATAATTTCAAATTAATAATTAAATAAGAAAACATTAATTTATTACTTTATAATGCAATATCCGCAACAACTATTAGATTGTGTCATAAAGAGAAGGAGCTATTCAATTCTAAGAGCAGAAATGGTTAAAAGGGAATTAGAACCCAAGATCACATTCTCAGTGATTTGTATTGAGTAGAAGTCATCTGTTTCAACTTTTCTACTTCAGATTAATTAAAGTTAAATGACTTTTCCAAGGTCAAACAGATGTTAAGACTAAGAACCAAATTTTAACCCAAGTTCTATGACTCTTAAATCAATGTTCTTTCTAGTATACTACATGATTTAGAATGTAACTAGGGAAACAGTATACCCTAGCAAGGCAGCTAAGATAGAATGGCAGGTCTAGAGTTAGGAAGATTCATCTTCCTAAATTCAAAACTAGCCTCAGACACTCACTAGCTGTGTGACTTAAACAAGTCACTTTACCCTGTTTGCCTCAGTTTCTCTATCTGTAAAATGAGATGAACTACTCCGGGTACCCCTACCCAGAAAATCCCAAATGGGGTCATAAAGAATTGAATACTCCTGAGCAACAATACCCTAATATATAGCTGATGTATATCAAATTACCCGGCAAAGTTGAATTATACACTAGAGTACTGAAAACTAATAAGCATGATCAGTAAGATTTATTTAATAGATTCTGTAAGATACTGGAAAAAACAGATGTGGCCCAAGACTAAAGGATGTTATCCAATTTTTCAATAAGAAAGAAGAAAATGGAGCTTTTAACTATACAGATCAATAAGAGTAGCTTTGATTCCTGAAAAAATGCTAGAAATATTAATCACCTGAAAAAGGAAATGTTGATCACAAGTAACTTGCATGACTTTTTCAAGACTAGTTCATGATATACTTTATTTCCTTATTTGCTTAATTTTAGTGCCTTCCCTCTATTATTTTCTATTTATCCACTATAAAGCTTGTGTGTGTGTGTATGTGTGTGTGTGTGTGTGTGTGTGTGTGTGTGTGTGTGTGTGTGTGTAGTATGTTTTCTCCCCCCAATTAAATTTTTAACTCCTTCAGGACCGAGATCATCTTTTGCCTCTTTTTGGGTATATGCCCAAGACTTGGCACAATGCCTGGCACATAGTAAGTGCTTTATAATTGTTTATTGGTTGATTGATTGATACTGCACTGATAGATTAGGAGACTATTGTAGCTATACCTTGAATAGGATTTAGTATCTTATAATATCATTATCTATCATATTATTGTCATAGACATAATATGTGGACTAGAAAATGGTATTGTTATGTAAATTTGGTACTAATTGAATGGCAGGACCCCAAAAATTATCATTAATTTTTCAAGCTCAACTTGAGCTTTAATGGTGTGTAACAGGAATGAACTTGTGTTGTGCTAGTTTAATCTTAAGCCTGAGACAAGGGTGTGGTGGGTGTGCCCAATAATATTTTATTCTAACCAAAAGGGAGGGGATGTCCCCTTGCTGTGGAAATTGTCCGGGATGGGAGTTGTTTCCCAGTTTCTGGGGATACTAGGTTTCTGCAGTCCATGTTGCTTCTACTCTTGTATCCTTCCTCTTTCCACTCATTTCCTGACAGCTACAGTCACTAATAGTGTCTTATATAGTGCTTTTAGGCTTCTAAAGTGCTTAATATGTAAACTTATTTGATCCTCTTGCTTAGGGTCTTATACTCTTCTTGCTTCACTCCTATAGGGATATATTTTTGCTTGATGGAACCCACTTCTGTTGGAGTCAGATGTTTTCCTTTTTTCCCTTTCATAGGACCTCCTTTTTTAAGGCCTAGGGACTCTAGATAGCTGCTTTAGGGTAAGGGGAAAAGCAAAAAATGCCTTTTTCCCCATTTCAATCTTAACTATTTCCCTCCCATGACTTAGCCCATAAAATGTGGCCCTGGAACTCTGGTTGATATGTTTAGGGAAGGCAAATTTAAACATTTTAAAGGATGTCACTAGTTCTTTTATTGTTCCTTTATGATAAAGTTCAATTAAGGGGAGAAGTATTCAGTTGGAAAAATGATTACCCCCCCCCCAGCCCATATAAGACTGAAAAGGTTTTTAAAATAAAGGACTATTTATGATTGAAAACAACTATCTGTCAATTTTTACTCTTAAAAGTAAAGTTTACAAATTAATTAAAATAAATTTTATTAAGTTTTAGTTTCTGTAGTTTGATAAAATTAGGCTTTTTATGACTGAATATTCAATAAATATTCATCTTAAAAACATAACAGTGCATCCTAATGAAATGTGCTATGCACACATATATACATTGTTTATCAAACACAAAATTAGAACTGATACATAAGGTGTCAGATCATAGAATCCGACTTCAAAAAGGGTTTGGAAGATTAGATTATTGGGACAAATCTAACAAGATGGGATTTAATAGGGATATATGTAAAGTCTTACAAGGATTCAGAAGCTTAGAGTCATAAATATAAAGTGGGGAGCCATGGATATATAGCTTTCACCTGGAGAAAACAAAACCTAAGGGTTTCAAAGGACTAAGAGTTCAGAAATTGAAAGTGTGATATAAAGATAAAAAAATTAAAAGATGCAATTTAGATGCATTAAAAGGACAGTATTTAGGACTATGGAAGAAGTAACTATATTTATATACATGGGACCAGACAGTGTCTGAAGTCCCTTCAAACTCAGATTCTATAATTTGGCAAAATCCAATTCATTATTACTTATGAAGCCCACTCTATCCTGTAAGCCCATCATCACTACTTCCCTCTAAATACAGCAAATGCTTAATCTGCAAATCTAAGTGTGATCTTGTGTTATTTTTCAATTTGAACATTAGTCTTTTGGCTGAAAGTACAGTTGTTATTAAGAGCTACTTTGTGCATAATTAGTGGTGAGGGGGCAAGAAAGGGTAATTGCTTCTCAGTAATATAGTCTTATCAATTATTTAAACACATACTTTTAAATGTTTATACTTAAAACACAAAAGATTTCTATTTACATCTTTTTATTTACATGTAAACATTGTTAAGGAATGACTAACATCCTACCAGTTCTTCAAATTTTTTACCTTTCATATTATAATAAATAAAATCTTATATAGGTCTTAACTGTGCCCCCTGGCACTGGGCTAAGTTCTTTACAATTATTATTTTATTTGATCTTCTCAACAAGTATGTAATATTATTATCCCCATTTTATAGATGAGGAATATGAGGCAGAGATTAAGTGACTTGCCCCAAATCATACTGCTAGTAAGTGTCAGAGGTTAGATTTGAATTCAATCATCTTTACTTCAGCCTCACACATTATCCATTCTTCCATCTTGTTGGCCCAATTCATTCAGTCCCCATTATTATGCCCTAAAGCAGTGACCTCATATTAAAATTTTATGTTTATAATATTATTATTATTATCATTCAACCTATTTGTAACACAATTATTTAAATCTTTGTTTTCCTCACAAAGACTTATTAATTGGATTACATAGTCTTATGAACAGAAGACAAAGAGATATAGAATGTACCTGAGGAAATTGCAAATGGACTCATGAGGCTTTGGGATTTTAAAATCCTATTTGTAGTATTTCCTGACTACAGATTCATAAATTCAGAGTCTACACAAAAATTTATTTTAAAATTACCATTATTTTATATAAATGAATTTTGCATGATTTCATGACACTAATCTTTAATGCAAAAATTTTATTGTATTTGTGGTGAAGGCATTTTTAAAAAGCTGGAGACACATCTATAACTTATAGTCTTATTCCATTGCCTCTAAGAAAATTAAGTGTTTTTTTTTTTTTTCAAGGTCACATAGGTGGTATGTATCAGAAAATGTACTTGAACTCATGTGTTTCTCACTCCAAGGAAAGAATTCTTGTCCACTACCCCAAAAACAAAACAGATTTAATTCAAAAGGTCCTGAGTAAATTTGAACACATTCCTGGGAATTCTAAAATGTCTATTAATCTCTAAGAAATACAGAGAAAAGCCTGTGGTTCTATTCCCAAGTTAACACTGACTTTTTCCTTTTGTAAATTACAATTCTTATAAATCTAAGAATGGAGAAACACAATGCAAAAGTTTTTAAGAGGATTTTTTTCTTTTGCTCACACTTAGAAAGTTCTAAGTTCTCAATAGGTCTAATTTTAACAGTATGTGAGCTGTCTCTTGAGACTTTCCTGGGTACATGATGATGTTTCACCAGGAAAAGAAAATAGCATAGCTATGTAGTAAGAAAGGAGACCATCCTTTGGCAGAATTGATACCCAAATAATAGCAAATACCAAAATAATAATAGATTGATAAATATCAAATTAAAAAATTTTTCTTAAATTTTATTTTTATGAAATAAACAAGTATTTCTATATAGTAAAATAATAAAAAAGATGATTCCACATAAATTAGCAAATCTATTATGTACAACTTGTTATTCCTTTTAAATATATAATAAAATTATCATGGAAATTTCTTTTTTCCCCCCACTTTTTCCCTTACCTCCTCTTGATTTCTTCTCAGAGTACATGAAAATATATTGGTGATGTATTTGTTTGACACTCATTTGTGTATTTCATGAGTTTAAAGAAGTGTGAAATTCCTGTTTTAGGGTACTGTATAATATATAATACATTTTAGGCGTCAAGAACAGTGGTAGATAAAAGAATAGCTATATGAGTGTATGAAAAAACATTTATTACTATGTGAAAAGCATTGTTTTAAGTGTTAGGGACACAAATGGAAAAACAAGACAGTCCTCTCAAGAAGCTCACATTCTAATGGGGGAGACAGCACACACATTAAGAGGTTTCAGCTGCAAGCCAGAGAGAAAAGTTCTTAAGGCTTAGTGGCAAAGCAAATGGCAGCATATCTTTGGTATTCCATCTGTTTATAAAACCAAACCTATTGGATCCTTTGACAGGGCAAAGAAGTTTGGTGGTGAGAAAAGGAAGTAAGCAAAAATATATATGAGTAAGTGAAAAGATGGGCAATTAAGGAGCATTGTTGATAAAGGTCCTATTTGGAGTCAGAAAAAGCTCATTTTCCTGAATTCAAATTTAACCTCAGAATTCAGTTGTGTGATCCTGGGCAAGTTATTTGGTGCTATTTACTAAATTACAATAACTCTGTGAGGTAATAAGGTATATAGTTATATCCACTTCTCAGATAAGAATATAGAACCTTTCCATATTACATAATTCTTCATGACAATCACTACTTTGGAAATTGAGAATGCTGGGAAATATTACTTCTCTCTTTATCACAGTCAAGGCATCAGCATTGATGATAGTGACATAATATATTGGAGGATTCATCAGAAGCAATAACTAGTCTTTAGTTCTCTGGAGTTTTAGGAGTTTTTGGAATACAGTTTTGCTTGGTTATGAAATCAACATCTGGTATCCACTGCTGTTGGGCATTTTACTAGAAGAAAGTGCACACCCTCAACAAAACAAACAAGTAAACAAACAAACAAACAAAAATACCACAAAAAAATCCTGAACTTTCCTTTTGATTTTTTTCTTCTATCAGAAAATGTTTTCTGTCTATTCAAAAGCCTATAAGACCCAATTCAAATCCTACATCTTTCATATACCCTTTCCCAAACTATTGCAATCCACACTAATCTCTTCCTTCTCTGACATGTCAAATATAATAATAATATCAATAACAATTCACATGCCCATATTATGTTTTGCAAATCTCTTTCTTCCCAACTGTCCTGTGTCATAGGTAGACCAAGTGCAATTGTACATATTTTACAAATAAGAAAAATAAGACAAGAGTCTGAAGGACATAATAATGGTCCCATTGTTAGTGACTAGTTCATAAAGTCATGGAGTTATAATTCATATATAGTAGGTGTTCAATAAATATTAGAAGAAATTAATTAAATTTCAACATCTTTTAAAATATTGATAGTATCTGAGAAATTTAAAATTCACAACTCATTTAGTATTCTGGTGAGACTTTGATTGAAACTTAAACTGTAAACCTTTCTAACCTTTTCCCACTACTATTCTAAATGTTGTTGTTCAGTCATTTTCAGTTATGTTTGTCTTTTCATGATCCCATTTTGGGATTTTTCTTGGCAAAGTAGAGTGATTTGCCATTTCTTTCTTTAGCTCATTTTATAGATGAAGAACAAAGACAAGCAGGAAGATGAGTCTTCCTGATCAAAAGCTGATATTCTAGCTATTGCCCCATCTAGCTGCCCATATTATTCTAAATTGTACTTACTATTTAAAAACACGCGTTGCCAAATGTCCCTATCTTTCAAGGGACAAAATGGTCTATATGCTCGATCACATATTTGTCTAAGATTTGGGGGAACTCACATCTGGACTTTCTTTTGAATTGTTTTTCCAAATGAGTGTAAACTGTTTGCATTTTTTGTTTTTCTCCATATTTTTACCTTTCTAATCCAATTCTTCCTTTGCAACAGCAACAACAACACGGTTCTGCACATATATATTGTATCTAGGATATACTATAACATATTTAATATGTATGGGAATGCCTGCCATCTAGGGGAGGGGGGGGAGGGAAGGAGGGGAAAATACAGAACAGAAGGGAATAAAAGGGACAATGTTGTAAAAAATTACCTATGCATTTATACTGTCAAAAATGTTATAATTATAAAATTAATAAAAAAAGAAGAAAAAGAAATAAATTGTTTTTCCAAGTAGTAACATAAGACTGAATTATAATTAATTTTTGATTATCAATTGTCTGAATTTTAAAATAGCTAACTGATTTTAAGCATAAGTTGTCTCTGTGGAGAGTTGGGAATTTCTGTGCAAAGACTATATAGTTCCATAACTGTTCAATTTATGTTGTGTTTAGCTATCTCTCCCCCCCCCCCCCTCTATCATTGTTTCTCTGTTTCTGTTTCTCTCCTTCTGTTTCTGGCAATTGTATTTAAGTTTTCTTTTCTCAAGTCACACAGTAAGTATCTGAGGCTGGACTTGAACTCAGGTCCTCCTGACTCCAGGTGTTTTATCCAACAACACCTAGTTGCTAAATCTCTTTCTTTTTAGACTCCCTCCCCCCCTGCCCCCACCCCTTGGCCAACCTGTCTATCCCCACAACTTCAAGTATTATCCTATGGAGATAATTTAATAATTCATATCTTAAATCTGTCTTTTCTCTTGAACTTCAGAACCACATTTCCAATTGTTGGACAGCTTGACCTGAATTTTTAGAATTTACACAAGGTGACCAGTCACATGGTGATTAGAAGAAGTGATATAATAACCCTCTTAAGATTTCTCTTAAGAATTTTGGAATTAATCAAAATACGTGGAAGACACTGGCACAGGACCACATGGTGTGCCCTTATCGGAAAAAGCACTGTGCTCCATGAGCAAAGAATTGAAGTAGTTCAAAACAAAATTTAGAGAATCCATCCCAAATGTTCACATAGACTATTTGTGCTCAATCTGTAATAGAATGTTCCAAATTTGTAGTGATCTGATCAGCTATAGCCGAACACAATGTAACTAGATTGTAGCATAGTGATATCATTTTGTTCTTCTAAAATAGACAATAAACAATCAAACTGGACAGCTCACTGGTGTATCTTCCTATTCTTTTATATTTCAATATTACACCATTTCCTATTCCTTTAATTTTATTTTCTCCTCCCCAAATATGCTTATATAAATTATTCCCATCCTTTATGGCCTACTTCAAATACCTCTTCTTCTAGGAAGCTTTCTCTCTGAAGCAAACTTTCTTTTGGATTTAATATGGCATTTTGCTTATAAATTTTTAAAATATAGTTTACTTTATAAATTAGTAAAAACATACTTGTCTTATTTCCCCAACTTGATTGAGAACTCCTTAAGAGCAGGGACTCAGAGGTATGCATTTTTTTGTTGGGGGGGGGGTCAAAAAGCCTAGTAAGATAGCTTGAACATAATTGGCAGTCATTAAATGGCTGTTACATACCTGCATGTATACATGCATGCACACATGCATGAATGAATGAACAAATTATCTTGCCACAAGTTTTCAATTTCTATTCTTGTCATTTTTGCTACTACAATGCAATAGTAAAAACTGCATTGGAATGGCCTATTTAAACTCTAGTTGTAGGCTGGGGCTATTGATAACAACACATTTTTTTTCTCAACTAATTTTTCAATTGCATAAATCTAAAATTTTTCATTTTTTTATTTAATAATTTCCCTTATAGAAATTTTGCCTTACATGCACATACTTCTGGTACATTTTTGATTCTGTATTTTCTCTGCTTTGAAACAAAAGGGACAAATCTGAACCCTATTCTAATATCAATACAGTATTGATATAAAGATATGATATTGTTCAATTTTGAAACCATCTAGAATAATTTTCACTGACCCAAAATACTGCCCAAATAACAGGTGCAAAGCACTTGTAAGGCTCTTCACATTTTTTTGACAGCCAAAGATTTTCATTAGTTGGCACATTGTGTGGTCTTCTCCAAGTTACTCAAAAATATATAACACATCACTAGTCCACACACTGATCCCTATTCTATCCACTATTAACCTCTTTTCATGCTGAGAACTGGCCATTTATTTCTACCCTCTGCTTCCTATCTCATAACTAGTTTTTAATCCATGACAGACCCTTACCTTCCACCCCATGGTTACCAAGTTTTCTTAATAGCCTCTTATGGAGGCTTTGTAAAAGGCTTTTTGAAATTATAAATAAAGGCTATCCACTGGTGCTTCTTTATCCACTGTTTCCTTAACTCTTTCAAAGATTTCTTATGGAGGCATAATTTGCCATCAGTGAAATCACATTGGTTTGTCTCAATCATGTACATCTTTTGGTACTGTAATCTTAAGTCAGCTTCATTGAAATGTTTTTATGTGATATGTCAAATCTGTTTTTAACTCACAGGGTTGAGGTCACCTTTAAGGGCTTCTATAATGACAGGTAGACTCTACTGTGACTTTTAAAAGTACTACTTTTAAATAACTACAGTCATTACAGAGCTGAATCACACAATTATTTTTCTTTTTAATTTCAGCAGATATATTGAATAATCATAGTTGCTAAAGCTTTAATGCAATTATATTCAATGATTGGGTTCTTTTTTTCCTTCCTTCCTTCCTTCCTTCCTTCCTTCCTTCCTTCCTTCCTTCCTTCCTTCCTTCCTTCCTTCCTTCCTCCTTCCTTCCTCCTTCCTTCCTTCCTTCCTTCCTTCCTTCCCTCCTTCCCTCCTTCCTTCCTTCCTTCCTTCCTTCCTTCCTTCCTTCCTTCCTCCTTCCTTCCTTCCTTCCTTCCTTCCTTCCTTCCTTCCTTCCTTCCTTCCTTCCTTCCTTCCTTCCTTCCTTCCTTCCTTCCTTCCTTCTTTTCTTCCTTCCTCCCTCCCTCCCTTCCTTCCTTCTTTTCTTCCTTCCTTCCCTTCCTTCTATCCTTCCTTCCTTCCTCTCTTCCTCCCTCCCTTCCTTTCTCCTTCCCTCCTCCCTTTCCTCTCTTCCTTTCTTTCCTTTCTTTCCTTCCTTTCCTTCCTTGCTTCCTTATTTCCTTCTATTTTTGAATTTGTTATATATGTTTTTCTTTTCTTTCCTAGACCTGGGGGATCAACTTCTTTAATGATTCAAAATAACATTTTAAACTATGATTCTATTTCCTGAACTCAGCAATATATAGGGGTAGAGGACAAGAAAAAAAAAATAAATCTCTCTGCCATATTTTCTAAATTGTTTCTTTTAGATATAGCTACCCAGCCATTACCAGCCAATGTAGAAAGGAAGCATTTTTAGATGAACTGTTGGTAGTTACTTTTGTGGAGTTAGATGTAAATCCCAGTAATGGTTTTACCCTAGATAAATCCAGGGGAAGACTACACTCTCAATTTGTACCATATACTTGAGATGACCCATGAACCCAGAGTCTCTCTATAGTAGTTCCTAAGTGGGTGATTTTCTTGGTATAAGAAGATGATGCTAGTGATCTACTTTTTTTTTTTTTTTTAATTCATGGTTGAGTGCATACACTGAAGCACATAGGTCAGGATAGGTGTAGGGATTGGCTGACTTGTGGCATCTATCATCACTGCCCAGATTTATCAGTGGTAATAACACATAATCATAGACCCACACATATAACCCAAAAGGTACAAATACACATCTTCTCCTGGCTATTCCTTCCAAAGCATTTGTGACCTAGTGGTACAAATACCTCTGGAAATAAAAGGAGCCCCATGCAACTACAACTCTTTTACTCCCTTTAAAGCTGCTACCTGACTCTTGCTCTTTATACCAACCTCCAAGAACTCTTTCTGCAATAGTAAAAATGGACAGGCTAGTGTGAGTTTAGCAATTGTGAAAGCTGAATATTTATTTATTTATTTATTTTTTTTTATTATTATTTTTTTATTATATATATATATATATTTTATAATATTATCCCTTGTATTCATTTTTCCAAATTACCCCCCCTCCCTCTATTCCCTCCCCCCGACGACAGGCAATACCATACATTTTACATGTGTTACAATATAGTCTAGGTACAATACATGTGTGCGAATATTATTTTCTTGTTGCACAATAAACATTAGAATCCGAAGGTACATGCAACCTGGGCAGACAGATATTAGTGCTAACAATTTTCATTCCCCTCCCAGTGTTTCTTCTCTGGGTGCAGCTACCCCTGTCCATCATTGATCAACTGGAAGTGAGTTGGATCTTCTTTATGTTGAAGATTTCCACTTCCATCAGAATACATCCCCATACAGTATTGTTGTTGAAGTGTACAGTGATCTTCTGGTTCTGCTCATTTCACTCAGCATCAGTTGATTTAAGTCTCTCCAGGCCTCTCTATATTCCTCCTGCTGGTCATTTCTTACCGAGCAATAATATTCCATAACCTTCATATACCACAATTTACCCAACCATTCTCCAACCGATGGACATCCATTCATCTTCCAGTTTCTAGCTACAACAAAAAGAGCTGCCACAAACATTTTGGCACATATATGTCTCTTTCCGCTCTTTAGTATTTCTTTGGGATATAATCCCAGTAGTAGCGCTGCTGGGTCAAAGGGTATGCACAGTTTGATAACTTTTTGGGCATAATTCCAGATTGCTCTCCAGAATGGCTGGATTCTTTCACAACTCCACCAGCAATGTATTAGTGTCCCAATTTCCCCACATCCCCTCCAACATTTGTCATTATTTGTTCCTGTCATCTTAGCCAATCTGACAGGTGTGTAGTGGTATCTCAGAGTGGTCTTAATTTGCATTTCTCTGATCAGTAGTGATTTGGAACACTCTTTCATGTGAGTGGATATAGTTTCAATTTCTTCCTCTGAGAATTGTCTGTTCATATCCTTTGACCATTTATCAATTGGAGAATGGTTCGGTTTCTTATAAATTATGGTCAGTTCTCTATATATTTTGGAAATGAGACCTTTGTCAGAACCTTTGTTTTTAAAAATATTTTCCCAATTTGTTACTTCCCTTCTAATCTTGTTTGCATTAGTATTATTTGTACAGAAACTTTTTAGTTTGATGTAATCAAAATCTTCTATTTTGTGATCAATAATGATCTCTAGTTCTCCTCTGGTCATAAATTCCTTCCTCCTCCACAAGTCTGAGAGGTAGCTTATCCTCTGTTCCTCTAATCTATTTATTATCTCCCTCTTTATGCCTAAATCATGGACCCATTTTGATCTTATCTTGGTATATGGTGTTAAGTGTGGATCCATATCTAATTTCTGCCATACTAATTTCCAGTTTTCCCAACAGTTTTTTCCGAATAATGAATTTTTATCCCTAATGTTGGAATCTTTGGGTTTGTCAAAGATTAGATTGCTATAGATGTACCCTTTTTTGTCCTTTGTATCTAATCTGTTCCACTGATCTACCGGTCTATTTCGTAGCCAATACCAAATGGTTTTGGTGACTGCTGCTATATAATATAGCTTTAGATCAGGTACACTTAGACCACCTTCCTCTGAGTTTTTTTTCATTAGTTCCCTTGCAATTCTTGACCTTTTATTCTTCCATATGAATTTTGTTGTTATTTTTTCTAGGTCATTAAAATAGTTTCTTGGGAGTCTGATTGGTATAGCACTAAATAAATAGATTAGTTTGGGGAGTATTGTCATCTTTATTATATTCGCTCGGCCTATCCAAGAGCACTGAATGTCTTTCCAATTATTTAAATCTGATTTTATTTTTGTGGCAAGTGTTTTGTAATTTTTCTCATATAATTCCTGACTTTTCTTTGGTAGATGGATTCCCAAATATTTTATACTCTCAACATTTGTTTGGAATGGAATTTCTCTTTGTATCTCTTGCTGTTGCATTTTGTTAGTGATATATAAAAATGCCGAGGATTTATGTGGATTTATTTTGTATCCTGCCACTTTGCTGAAATTTTGAATTATTTCTAGTAGCTTTTTAGCAGAGTCTTTGGGGTTCTCTAAGTATACCATCATGTCATCTGCAAAAAGTGATAGTTTAATTTCCTCCTTTTCTACTCTAATTCCTTGAATCTCTTTCTCGGCTCTTATTGCCGAGGCTAGCGTTTCTAGTACTATATTGAATAGTAATGGTGATAGTGGGCAACCTTGTTTCACTCCTGATCTTACTCGGAAAGGTTGCAGTTTATTTCTATTGCATATTATGCTTACTGACGGTCTTAAATATATACTCCTGATTATTCTAAGGAATAATCCATTTATTCCTATACTCTCAAGAGTTTTTAGTAGGAATGGATGTTGGATTTTGTCAAATGCTTTTTCTGCATCTATTGAGATGATCATATGGTTCTTATTAATTTGATTATTAATATGGTCAATTATATTAATAGTTTTCCTAATATTAAACCAGCCCTGCATTCCTGGAATAAATCCTACTTGATCATAGTGTATTATCTTGGAGATGATTTTCTGAAGTGAAAGCTGAATATTTAAAATAACAACATTTTGTTTAAGTAGACTTTGGTTCAAATTTCACTTTGGCTATTTAACTATTTCTGTGATCTTGAATAAATTCCTCAACTTCTCTGTATTTCAAGTTTCAAATCAAGAGAAATAAAGCAACTGGATTCTATGACCTCTAAATTTCCAATCACTGCTAATTCTGTGATCCTAAGATCATATTCTTCCATTTTCAGAATGGAAAACAGGCTAATGAAGTACTCATACTATTCCCTTTCCATCTTGACAATGTTCTTTTTTTGTGTCTTCCCTACCACATATACGAATAAAGATGAAGGCTCTGTTCTGCCAGTCCACATTTTAGACCTGTACTGGTTGACCATGAGAATTTTTCATTTTCAAGTTAGAAGCAAGGCTAACTTGCATAAATGCTCTAAGGCCAGGATGTACATCATAGGTGGGTGCAACCTGTTTTATGACTTTATTGCTCTAACTAAACAAATCAACCCCAGAAAAAGGCCTAAGGAGCTATAAAGAATATCCTTAGTAGGACTTAAAGGTTTCTATAGATTTCCTTTAAATAATCACTTTGTATACTAGTGATCTAATGAGCTCAGTGTTTCTCATTTTAAAATTGATTTTAATTAATTTTAACAATAAATAAAGTTTTGGAGAGGCATTCCATTATTTTTATAATTAGCGGTAGGAGCATGTGCAGAAAAGTAGAGGGTCAATACGCATTTTTCTTAATATAAAGAAAGAGAGGTCTTAATGAAGTTATTTGCTTCTGCTTAAGGGAAATGAAGTTTTATTGAGTTAATAGTAATAAGAAGAAAGGCATCCTCTTGTTGATTTGTTTTTGTTTTGAAGTTGGATTTGGCAATTTCCCTCAAGCTAGAAATGTAGTGGCTACTACACCTGGACTAGTTTGTTTCTCTCTAGGCAGCCTGATTGCCCACCCCTGGTGGGGGGGATGTCACCAAATTGGTGGCAAACAGTGCTACCACCCAATTTGTTTTAGCTCTACAGCAGCTTAGAACGCCCCAGATAGAGTAATCCAACTTCAGTTTCTCTGAATAGTGGGGCTTACCTGGATCACCATGCCAGATGCTTTGATTATATTCTTGGTAAGCTACATAGTTAATTAGTGCTTTCCTGGATAAAAGGTGTAACTCAAGCTAATTATTTTTAATATAATTTCCTTCAGACACAGCTACAGTTATATTTGTCTAATATAAGAATTTTCTTTTAATTTCTCAGTAGTGGGGAAAGAATTCTGAACTTAGTGTCAAAAACACCTAGGTTCCAATCTCATCTGTGACATTTATTTGTTGTATGGGCATGGACAAGCCTCTTTGAAATATTGATACCTGTAGCACTAGCTTCATAAGGTTTTTGCGAGACTCAAATGAGATAATAAACTGGGGATCCCAAAAGTATTAAAACAGTTTTAAACTTTAATGGCTTAAAGCTGTTTAAGATTTAATAGTTTAGATAAGGTTTTTAAACTTTAATAGTTTAAAGTTATTTAAGCTTTAATAGCTTTAAATTGCACTATGACTTTTGGGACATGATATTTAAAATTGAATGACTTAAAACTGCATTAAATTTTTTGAAACACTATTGAAGATATCTTTTTTTTTTTTTTTTTTTTTTTTTTACAAATTTTAAGGTGCTATATAAATAATGTACCATTATCTTTATATTATTAAATTATAATTATATATAAACATATAATTAAATTATAATATCAATAAGCAGCATTTTCCTCATAGTTACTTAAACATTTATTAATTTTTTAGCTTTGATTAAATACTTGTTTAATGAATGCATAATTTTAATTTTTTAAATTTATTCTCCTTTGTTTTGAAGAAAATTCCTCAGTAGGCTCTGTTCAATTATCTGCAATAAGTATTCATAGTTTGAAATTCCTATTATGGAAACAGTACTGGCATTCAGAATCATTTTCTTTTGATGATGTTAAATTAGATGATATAATCAGTATTACTCAATGGGACTAATTCAATTCTTATACCAATGCCTATGAGCTAATAAGAAATGCACTAAATCAATAAATGTCTCCAAGCAAGTTGTTCTAAAAGGCACATTTTTACACCATTAGAAAAATAAATATATGAGTCCTTAGCCAGGATAATATCTTTAGTCAAGTATAATTGGATACCTAAAATCCTATTTGTTTTCTCCTTTCTTTTTATTTGATCTATGTTGCATTTTTGACAAATGTCCTATCCCATGATATATGGTTTTTTGGGTGGATAAAGAAGCCAAAAATATAAAATAAGTAATCAGGATTAAAACATGACTTCTGACTCTGGTATTAAGAGATCAGTTATTAAGTTTTCTTTTCCAATGAAGTGATCTTATGATTCATCAAATAACACCAAATAATTTTACTTGTTGTTTTTTTAGTGGCAAGTGAAGATTCACTTGTCAATAAAAAAAAAAACAAGTAAAATTATTTATTATACTTTTTTCTAAAAAAATAATTAACTTTCTGGCTTATAATTGATATTTCTAAGAAAAAATGTGATTTATAGATATTTGATTAAAATTTTTTCATTCTATTGAAACTAAAAAAGGATACAGATATAAGTATCAGTTCATAAATGATTGTATGCAGGTACTTTTTGGAACAACACAAAATGTAAAATTTTAAAAATTAAATTTACTAGTCATTAAAGAAAAATTGATCCTATATAGCTAGCAATGAAGAAAGAAGGCATCTTCTATTTCTCATTATAAAATGAGAAACTGTAAATGCTCTTTCAAACTTATTACAAAAAAAAAGAGAGGCAAAAAGGAAGCATTTTCCAAGATTCTCTCAAAGACTTTATAAGAACCAGAATTGGTTCACTTAATGAGTTTCAACAAACAAATAATTTCTATCAGGAAGGCTGATAAAGATCAGATCTTTCTAGATTCTATCAATAATGTGTTCCATTTTGTATGTGCAACAATCATATTTATAAGTCATAGCAAAATTTTTCTATTACTGCTCCTTCCTATTTGAAAAGTGGGGTTTCTTATGAGAATAAAGCTTCAATGAAGTTCTGCAGCATGAAAGATACTTTACCTCGGTCTCATGGGGAAGCAGATTATTTTTCTTGATATTTCTTTCAGTTATTGAGTTACTGTATGGTGAACTGGATGTTTCAATAAAGCTATAATTATAATCCAATAGACCTTTTTTCCATTCTACAAAATGAGGAGTGGGGAGAAAGTTTAATCAGATTTTCCTCTCTCAGAAGCTTTTCTCTGATAGAATATGGAAAGTCTTTATAATGACCTTTTTGCTTTTTTATGTCTTACCTCTATACTTTCTATGATGTCAGACAGCACTTAAAGATCTCTATTAATTCATATGTTCTGAAGTTTTTAGTCTACATTCATCTATTTAGTTTTCAACCTTTATTTTCATAAGAAATATTAATGACCACTTTTATAATTGTGTTTTTTAAAAAAAACTGTATATTAGTGTAATTGTAATTTGTGATTCTCATATTGCTGAAAGAGTTGAAAGCTATATCCAATTGTTCCTCTCAATACTGTCATTGCTTTGAATATTCCCAAACATGTATGATATCTTCTTTAATTCTTAGGGATACTGATATTTTTAAGGTTATGTAAAATAATTGAGTTTCATATTTTAGTTTATCTTTAAAAATGATATATTAATTCCTTTAAATTTATAAATCTTTTTATTTTTCTAATGTCAATTTCAATATGTATTTGGATAACAGTCACCTTCAGATAAACAACATATAAACCGAAACCTATTTCATAGATTGAAAGCTCATATTCACAAATTTATGCACAATCTGGAGCCAATTATATTCCCCTTCTTTGGCTAATTAATATCACTTCTTATATTTTCTTAATTATGTTCATACTTGATGAATATTTAATTCTAATTAAATTAAAATAACTAAAGTCACACAAAGTAGTAAATAAATTCATGTCTATAACTCTTTACACTACATTTTAATCTTTTGTTTATCTTTTTTTTTTATTTTGCTTTTCAAATTTTAATCTTGTGGATGCTTTGTAAACCACACCATCTCAAGAATAGTCCTTGCTTTTTTATTCAATATATTTTATGATTTCATTTTTCTATTCTAAGCACAGTTTCAGGCATCTTGTAATTTACATAAAGGTAGGATAAGTGCAGAGTAGCAAAGTATGTTTTTCTTCGAGCACCTAGGATTAAATTCAATTGGGGATTTTGATCTCACCAGCCTCAGACTGCTCATGGACAAAGGCTACACTAACAAAAGAGGATGGATTCTAAAGGGTGCACTGGGAGTTCGACTTCAGGCTTTGAGTACGTTTAAAATGTATTAGCATGCCCATTCAATTATGGGATGTCCATGTCATCCAAATAAACTCTGTATCTTAATATCTCATAGGGTACTCTTCTGTCTTCTTCATTAAAATGGAATTTATCTCAAACACACTAATTTAGTATCCAGCTTTTCAGTATTCAAAATTATTCCTTAAAAATCAACCAACTATAGCTACTATTAAGTATCACAGAATCACATAATCTTATAGCAAGAAGTGATATTAGAGGCCATCTACAAATAGATTGCCCATTTGTACCCAACCAAATATTCCCTCTACAACACTCTTCTATTCCCTCCTCACCAAGGGCTATTTAGCTTTTCTTTTTAAGGCCTCTAAAGAGGTGCAGCCCAATCTACTTTTAAAAACTCTTATTCAAAGGAAATTTTTCCTTACACATAGCCCAAATCAGTTGTTCTGCAATTTCCATCTATTGATCCTTTTTCTGTTCTCTGGAGTCAAACAGAACAAACCTAATCTCTATTTTAAAGAACAGCCCTTCAAACATTCAGAACCAACTATCTGGTCTTCTGTTGTTTAGATTAAATATCATTGGTCTTATCATTGATTCTCCTATGACATGATCTTGAGGCCTATACTAACTCTTCCTCTTCAGTTTGCCAGTATCACAGCTAAAATGTACAAATTAGAACAAAACACAACACTGAATGCTATCTGACCAGGGCACAGAATAGCGGCAGAGTATCAATATCAGTCTCCCATTCTGACTGTTCTGATGCAATGTAAGATGCCATTATTTTTTTGAGGTTATCACTGTACCATTATGGTGCTGTATATTACACTTGTAGTTCATGAAATTTCCCCAATGCTTTTCAAATGATTTGCTTTCCAATGACAGCTTTCTATTATCCATTTTGTACTTCTAAAGTTGGATTTTTTAAAACACAAATATAGGACTGTGTATTTATCCTATGAAGTCTTAACTGTAATAAAAGCAATAGAAGTGTAGTGAGTAGAGATCTTGACTTGAAGCCAAGAAGACCTGAGTTTCAGTGTTGTCTTTGACACATATTTAATTAAATAAATGACCAAAATAATACTAGCATTTCAAATTATTTTAGAAAGATGGACATTCTTACCAGGGAATCTGGAAAAGCTATATTTTTTAAAAGTTTGACAACACAAATCCAACTAATAGACCAATTATATCAAAACTGAATAATTTTAAAAAGTTTATCTTTATTATAATAATCATGGGCGAACCCATATTCCAATATTTGACAGGCAATATAAAAACATTTTGGGAACTGGATATAACAGCTTATGCTGCAGGATATGTATTTCTAGCAGGAGAAGGAAATGGCAAACCACTGCAGTATCTTTGCCAAGAAAACCCCAAATGGGGCCACAAGGAATCAGACACAACTCAAACTACTAAACACCAGCAACATGCATTGCTAAGGTAGGGACCATCAAGAGAAAAATGAAACCATATAGAAATTCAAATACCACAATGGCAGAAACAGCTTGAGGAAAGTGTTAAAGACCTTTGGGAAGACAAAACAAGACTCTGTGAATACCTAACTAGAATATAGAGAGAAAACTAGAACTCCATATCATCCAATTAAAAGCAATAAAAAGAAACACGCAGAACAGAGCCCAAGAAACAAAATTGTAAAAGAAATTATTGATATTATTAATTTGTGATCAGACAGGAAAAAAAAAAGAGTGCTGGATTTGGGTTTGAATGACCTTGGTTTTAACCCAAGCTCTCTTGGGTTAAAAGTTAATATCTGGGTAATTTTGAACAAATCATTTAGCCTCTTCCAGCCTTACTTTTCTCATCTATAAAATGAGGGGCTTTGAATAGATTATTCTAAGGTTACTTCAAGCTTTAAATTTCTGATGCTATGATCTTATGAACAATTGAAAGTAAAATCCAAAAAATTGGTATGGTATAAGAAGTCAAAGCAGAATAAAGAACAAAATAAGTCATTTAACATTCATCAAAAAGCAAAGAAATCAGATGAGAAAGAAAGGAGGATATGAAAAATTCCTCTTTATCCATGTGCCATTAAGAAGATGAACAAAACAAAATGCATGTTGGTTCAAATTTGAGATAGAAAATTTGTGTACTGTTAATACAGTGACTGGTAGAATAATTCTATTGAAGGAGGTGGTAAAAATTTTAGCTTCTCTGAAAAACTGGAGGTCATGGGTTTAAATAAGATCCACAATTACTAACCCTAAATCTTCACACTGGTAAATGAATTACTAGAAAAACACTTAATTAATTTTCTTTATGATCCCATATTATTTTTAAGAATGCTCCACATATTTATTAACAAAAATTGAGAATACTTTTTACCCCTCAGATACACTATATGCCAGTCATATATTTGTACATTGTATAAAAAGCATTCTACTTTGTATCACTAAATAGGATACAAGAGAACCATAAATTGGCTGAAGTACAAGAGTATACCAAATAGTCTCAGTGATATGAAGTAAAACGTATAATTAATTTGGTGATTATTGAATCAAACCACCCCAAAATGTTTTTAACATTTTCAGTGACTTTCTGAATGAGGCATTTAATTTGGTTGCACATTTATGGCTTAGCCATGTACTGCCAATATATAAAGTAAATCCAAGTTAGTATATTTGCTTATTATTTGCTAACATATAAATTAGAGCTAATTCTAGGGTATTTGATGTCCACATGAAAAACAATTCTTTTTTTAGAGTATGACACCAATACAATAATATTAAAAGTAATTGATAAAAAAATTAGGGATGCTTCCAGGGTTACAATTCAAGCTTGCTGGTTCTCTCTAGCTTTAGCTCCATTAGCATTATTCTTGAATAAAACTCAATGTCTTTCAAGTCAAAGACAGAATTCTTCCAAAACATTCTTTGAAATCACTTGATGTACATGCACATTAAGCCACTACTTTATGTCATTGAAACTTTTCCCAATAATATCAAAATGTTTTTTTGGACTTAATAAGTGTAAAATTCTTTACATGTGGCAAGGAAGAATAGAGAATGAAGGCTTTGAGTTTGAATGCTTAAGTCAAAGTTAACAAGTGGATGAAGGCACTAAATACTTTGGTATTCTCTAGTCAAGACACAGTGAGCACAAAGCTATCAAAAAGGAAATAAGAAGGTATGTGTTAAGAGACTGCCTGGAATCCCAAAGTGAAAAGTCCACAGGAAGAGGTCATTTAGAGGACTTAACAGCTACACAATGCCAGTTTTAATGTCTACTTTTAGCAAGGTAAAATGGGTATAGAAGGTATCCAAACAAAAATCCCTATGTTGTTAATAAAAATAAACAAATAAACAAAAAATATGGAATTTATCAACCCAAAGCAGTTATAGAAAGATTAAAACTTCATTAAAAAGGCATATAGGGCATGTTTGTCAAAATTATACAAATATGCAAATATTTTGAGAGATAGCTAATACTGCTTGCCAGTCTGATGACATAACAGTTGAAATCTCAGAGATGTTCTCTTATTATTAGCAATTTGGAGCACTCTTTCATACAACCAGTAATAGTTTCTACTTCTTCTTTTGAAAACTACATGCCCTATATGCCTTTTTTTAAGTCACTGATAAAAATGGTAAAAAAATGGATGTTAATATTAGATCAACTTGAAATATAGACTTACTTTTTTTTTTTTTTGAGACAATTGGGATTAAGTGACTTGCCCAGGGTCACATAGCTAGGAAGTGATAAATGTCTTAGGTCAGAACTGAACTCAGGTCCTCCTGACTTTAGGGCTGGTGCTCTTCAGGCACTACGCTACTTAGCTGCCCCTAAACTTACTATTAATAATTTAACTATCTATTATAAGTGCATATATGTCCTCTACTACAGTCTACCTCCAGTGCTGCATCATGTTATACACAGTTACCCTGTGCTCAAAAGCTGTTCCAAAATAAGGCCATAAGTAAGAATACTTAGCACCAACTCATGAAGATTGTCCCCTCAAGTATATAATAATTGTAAAATACTTCAGTTGAAAAGAATGTCTACTCTTTACATAAATCAAAGATGGTTTATAATTATATAGTAGCCTAAAACATTTCATATACATTAATTCATTTGAGATTCATATGGGACTCCAGAATAGGTTCTGGTCTTTATGGGACTCTATAACTCAGTATCTTCTAAAACTGCATGGGTTATGGAAAGAGTGAATTTAGAGGGGAAAATAAAAGTCTAGATTAGAATTCAGGAGTTACCACTTTATAACACTGACCAAATCACTTAACCTTTCTAGGTCTTAGTTAAGAGAGTAGGTGACTTCTAATGTTCCTTCCTGCGAGAAGGCTATAATTCTACAAAGAGTTCTGGGAGTTAGGTATGACAAATATTATCTTCTATTTACATATGAGGTTTAAAAGCAAAAATGCTATCAGATATGAAACAGACTGAAACTCATCTAATTGGGCTGCCTTCCTCTGAAATATAGCAATTGAAAATTTATGAGTAAATTTTTTCCCATGTGGAGGTTATCCATTTTGTAAGATACCTGTGGCAAAAAGCCACATTTCTGTGTCACACACATTCTATTACCAATATTTTGAGCAGGCATTCTTAGACTTAATTATGTCATTGATCCCTTTGGAAGTCCAGTGAAATTTATAGATCCCTTTTTTCTCCAAATAATGGTTTTAATTGCATAAAATAAAATATGCAATATTCTAAAGGAAAGTAATAACATTGAAATGTAGTTATCAAAATAAATTTTAAAAAATAACAAATTCAGGGACCCCAGGTTCTTAAACTGCTCTAAAGCATCAATCAGAGAGTGGGACAAATCTGTGTTTCCTTTGCTATTATGAACAACATGAATTAGTTATACACATGCAAACTTCAACATATAAACCAAGAATAACTAAATTCAGAATCTAAGAAGCAACAAATAAAAAAAATTGGCTAGAATTGCTATGATCTTAAACAGAACATCCTAGTTTTTCTAGGATATAGTTTGAGTATTCTGGGGTAGAAGAGGCCTAATATACAGCAAAATGACTTGGCAGAGTAAAATTTTAACTCTTCTTCATTAACAGCTAGCAGAATCATTTATTAGGACTAAGCATTTTTTATTTTTAGGCACAAACAAAAAACTGAGAAAAGACAATGTGGGAAAAGGTAAGAGAAGCTATTTCTCTCTTCCTATGGGAGATGAATAAAAGCAAAAGAAACTATTAAAATCAGTACTTTTGCATAGAGTTATCTTTTTAATCTCAGTCAATAAATATTTAAGAAGTCATCAGTTACTCTATACATACAAGTGTCACCAATAAGCAGACATATACAGAAGCTTTCTGTCTTCCTCCCCCTACCCCTCTTCCCAAAGACCATCAGTTCTGCTTCTAAACCAACCCTCACAGCCATCTGGGGAAGTAAATTTTAAGGAGAAGGGTATAGTCATCTACAATACTGGTCAATCAACTGTCATACAAAGGGCAGGCAAACTGAACTAGCTGAAGTAGCATGCATGTGCACGTGCACACACACACACACACACACACACGGAGGAGGCAGTCCATGTTTGGCAAATTAAACCACTGCCACCCCTGTGATCACCATCTTCTCTTATACCTTGATGGAGATAGCCCAGTACTTTGAACTAAGAGCCTTAGGAATAACATTGCTTTTAGTCCAATGTACCATCAGATAGCATCATAGGAAGCAACCTTTGTTGTCATATAGTTCAACATTAGAAGCTGATATGATTTTATAAATAGAAATGATATTGGCATCTGTTTTCCTGTTGCACCCTAAGGTGCAACTTTTTCTTTTTGATTTATAGCTGATATCTTCCATGTGTTCTTTCCCCCATTAGAATATGAATACCTTAAGAGTAGGTACTATATTGTTTTCCTGTGTATATCTCCAACACTTTGCTTTGTTCATTCATTTCTTCATTTCATATTAATTTATGATTCATAATTCCATATTTAGCCCTTCAAGATATAGGCTACTCAGTGTATTATATAACCAGTCAAGCAAAATCATTTGCAACACATGAATGTGCAAAAAGAAAAAAAAGGAGCAAAGGTCTGTTATCTCCTTATAAATATGTGTATCAATGTCCTTACTGAGTGGTTATCAGTAGAACATTCATATAAAAGATCAATATTTGATCAGTACTTCTTTCTACTTGAGCTCAGCTCATATATTTTCAGAGTAGGTATATAAAAGTAAAGATCTTTTGAAAAATGAGATTTGATGCCCAAAGAAACTTTAAGATTTATTTTTTTAAAAAATAAAAATAAATTCTGCATTTTGGTTAATCTTCCCTGGATAAATTACAAAATGTACATTCTGTACAAAAATATTATATGTGCATTACAAAACTATATTATACAATAAAACTGCTAGGAAGGAATGAAGAAAGAAATTTACAGTAATGTCATTCTTTTCACATGTAAGGTCTTTTCACATTCTTTATAGAAGATGCTCTGATTGCCCCATAAACTTAATTCATAACAATCACTAATCTAAAGAATCATAATTTTAAAACTCTAAGGTTACTATCAATGCAAACCTTCTTTTTCTGAATTAAACATAAAAAAATCAATTCTGCCATGAGTTATCCTAACCCAAAATTGTGTCTTCAAAAATATAACCGTATTAAGTTATAGGAGGAAAATTTTGATAAGTTTATCATATGAACTTATCAAAATTTCAGATAACCTAAACCTGAGAAGGCTAGCTAATATACCAAAAGCTGGAATAATGGGCTATAACAAAGAATGCGATTGTTTGTTGTTGTCATTGTTTAGACAGATCTGTTATTTCATTGGTATATGCAATTCCCAGAGAAGAAATTCCCTCTACCAATGCAAATCAGCAACTTTTCCTGCAATACTCTATTCTATTCTATTCTAGTCTTTGAGAGTTGTTTTGGGCATGGACATTTTAGTGACTTCAGTCCAGTGATATAACTTTACCTATATATACTCTTCCTTTTTCTACCTGACAGGACTCAAATTTTGATCTTTTTGACTTTGAGACCTATTCTTTATCCACTAAACCATACTGCCTCTCAAGTTAAGGAATAAATATAATATTCTGTACTTGTATAGCTTAAGCATAGCTCAATGCAGGGACAAATGAAAATTGAGTTTTTGAGTTGACTTCTGAAAACTGAAGAAAACATTAAAAACAAAAGTGATGTCACTGCCAAAAAAATTAGTGAAATCTTAGCCAATAGATGCTTAGCACCCAGAATGATGGTACAATTGCATTCTGTCCTAGTTAGACCAAAACTAGAACATGATGTTGAATTATATATTCCACATCTGAAGAAGGACATTGATATATTAGAGCAAGTTTATACAAAATTAATCTGAATGATAACTGTACATGGAACTATAGAGTTGATAAACAGGTAACAGGAGGAAGTGGAAGCAGTGAATCTGGAAATTATTTGTTGATTGATATCAGACCTAATGGGGAGCTTTCAATGCTGCAATTATAATATTTCATCCAAACTGATAGAAAGCTTAAGGTAAAAGGCAAGCAGGAAGGTAACCTTCATTGGACTCCTATGTGTAACTTGGTTATGCTGGAAATAGTTGGTTATATGAGATGAAGATTCACACAGGGAATTTCTTGTCCCTTGCCAGGTGACAGACTAGAGAAGGCTTTTCCTCTATTAAGGGTCTATCAGATTATGAGCTTGATACTGGGTGCTTTTTCCTTATCCCCACCGATTTCAATATAGGTGACTACAATACTTTCTTTTTGACTGCAAGTAGCAGCAGTTAATCTTTTTTCTAATATAGTCTCAACAAAAACATGGTAAGTCCTGCTACTGTCAATGGCCTTGAAGGATGGCTAAAGTCTTCTCTTCCTCTCTTTTATTCTTTATGTGGTTGTTTTTTGAGGCTCAGAAATATTAGGCTGCACTTTGGGCCAATTCAGACCAATAGGGACCAGTATAAGTACTGTCATAATGTCATACTTTTATTTAGTTGTTTTTGCAAGGATGTGTATGTGTGCCTGTATTTTTAGGGTTTCTCTTGAAAATTATATTTGTCAATTTACATGTTACTGTCAATAGATCTTTCTGTTTGTATTGAGGGATTCATTTCTCTCAAAGTCTCCATGATTTTTGGCCCTATGTCTCACAAAATCCCTCTACCTAGAGGTGTCATATTTGTCTTTATTCCAAACTATTGTCCATATCAAATTTATATTGGTTAAAAAAAAGAGAGAAAGATACCCAAAGTTACTGGTTAGAGAGGAGAGATGTCACAAATCTCTCACATCTCAGCTAAAATCATTGACAACTCTTTTGAATACACCCTATACAGGGTTTTTCCCTACAAGATCCTGATTCTGTTCAATTTATTTGATGAAGTATTTATTTAGCACTTTCTGTGGGGCCTATTAAAGAAGTATTTGGCATAATGGGCCCATAATCCAGTAAAAATAGGTAAAAGAGGGGAAAAAAAAGCACTTGAGGCAAAATCTCTCTTATGCAGTGGTTATAACTAAAAGAATCCCAGAATCATAGTTATAGATCGAGTGCTTAAAAGGAGCTTAGAGGTCTCCTAAGTCAGCTTCCAAATTTTACAGATGAGGACCCAAGATCTAGAGGGACTAGGTGAATTGCTCTAGGTTACACAGATATTAAGAAATAGAAGTAGCTAGTCATCCTTTTTCCAAAACTCTCTTTTCCTATATACTAAATTTTAAGAACCTCCTGAATTTTTTTCCCTTTTGGGTAAAATATAACTCCCAAATTACCAGTTCCACTGAAATCTAAGCACATTTTTGTTTAAAAAAAAAAGCTGTTAAGGATGAAGTAATAGTATATAATTATTGAAAACAATAGCAATAAAAATCACTATAGCCTACTCCCCTTGGGAATTATGGCTCAATGAAGATCTTAGCTGAGGGACAGAAAAGACTGTCAATTTTATTTTTAATTTTATGAACTAAGATAGTTTAGGCAAGAAAATATCATCAAAGGATCATTGTGATTTCTGAAAATGAATTGAAGACAAAGTGTGAAAAGACTAATCGCAGTGTGGAAAACAAAACAAAACAAAACAAAACAACCTAACCGGCAAATGTCAGTAGTACTTTCTAAATGTACTTTAAAAAAAAGCCTTTTCTTTCTTTTAAGTGAGAGAATTGCAGTTAAAATTCATTTTACAGCCCTTAAAATGAAAACATTTGCCTATTAAGTTCTAACAACCCATAATATTATATCTATAAAGCATCATTTGGATCCCTGCTGTTTCATTTAACTTTAGCTGAACCTTTTTTATTGTTTCCTAATCTACCCTAATTTGCCTAAACCCCTTATTTGCCATTCCTCAAATTGTTTGTTTACTTCTTACGGGAAATATGTGTAATAACAGTGTTTTAAAGGCTAGAAATAATGTTAGAGTTAGGATATATAACTCATTGTACTGCTTACACTATGTACCCTGCTTTCATCAAAAGATTTTAGAATTTTCCTCTGTTAGAGAAAATATTAGACAAATAATCAGGAATGGAAAAAAAAAGAGCAAAACCTTAACTGCCTCTACTTGATCTAGATAAAAAAAAAAAAAAAAAAAAAAAAAAAAAAAAAAAACAGAAAATAAGAAAAAGCAAGATTTAGAATCAGGAAACTTACATTATAGTCTTGGCTCTACAAATAATTAGCTATCTGACCATAGGAAATTCACTCTTACTACTCATTTTTCTCAATTGTAAAATGACTGAATGATTAAACTATTCATTGTCATGAAATAAGGTCTTTTCCAGCATTAATCCTATATTTGCTGCAAAAGTAAGTAAAAAGCTATTCAAGATTTCCTAACAAATTTTTGTCACTCTCCTTTTACTTCCTTCTCTTCACCTCTCATCCCCCTACCAGTATCCTTTATATAGTAGACTTCCTTTCTTATGCATAAATCTGGTCAAAATCTTTCTGATGTTTGCATGTCATTTAGGGACCTCCAAAATCTGATGTCACCTACTTCTCCCACCTTATTTCAGCTTGGTTTTATTTTTTTTCATTTCACTTTATTTTTTAAAAATTTTCTCCATCAAAGGAAAAGTCTAAAATCTCTTGATGAAGGCAGTGTGCACAACATACACAAAAGCATAAATTACAGGTCCTAGTCCTAACATTATTTCTAGTCCTTGCATGTATTCATTGCTCTGGACAACCTAAATTCCTCACTATTTACTATACACGCCCATATTTTCCCATTTCTTTATATTTGATCAACAGCATGATCTAAAAAATTCAATACACTAAGGCCAATTTGGTTATGTGCCTTTCTAAACCTAGCTAAATTAGACCTTAAATAATAGCCAGTAGTCTATTAGAAGCATCTAGGAGGTGTGGTGCATAGTGTTGGACTTGGGATCAGGAAGACCTGAATTGGAATTCAACCTCAGACATTTAAAGGTTGTATGACCCTAGGCAAGTCATTAAACATCTCTCAGACTCAATTTTCTTATCTGTAAAATGAGGACAATAATAGAACATATCTGATGGGCTTATTATGCAAATCAACTATGAAAACACAGAACACATCTTGGCAAACTTTAAAGTGGTTCATAAAGATTATTGTTATATAATAATGATGATGATAATGATAATAGTAACAATTATAATTATAGGCCAATACACAAAACATTCCAACTGGTAAAATAGGCTCCACTGACTTAGATTTAAGAACCCAAATTATATAAATATTCCAATAAGGCAATGAAATAGATCTTCAATCTAAGAATTAACAATTAAACTTTGGATAAATGATATTATGGGCATAAAAAATACATACAAATATCCAACAAAATCTATGTATATGTTTTTCCAGGAATATCTTTAATAAATTATATAGCATTTTCTGGATTACAAGTTACTAGTCTCATGATGATCCTGCTAGATAAGTAATAGAAGTATCATTATTTTGTAGAAAGTTCAAAAGGGCTTTACATAACTTTTCTCATTAACAGTGCTTAAAATTTAAAGGGTACTGGGGGATAGTGAGGGGGAAAATAGTTTAAAAATATACATCTAAAGCAATAATGTAATATAAATGTAAGTCAATCCCTATTGATATGATTATAAAATGCTAAAACAAGTGATCACAAAACAAATTCATCATCTGATTTAATCTGAAAAACAGGGGGTTTTCTCTCTCCAAATGAATTAAAAGGCAGCATGATACAGTTGAAAGAGTATTAGATTTGAAGTCTGAAGAACTGGATTCAAATCCTGATTCTTTTAGCTGTGTAATCTGGTAAAATTAATGACTATTCTGGGCCTCAATTCCTCACCTAAAATGAGAGCTTAATTATATGACCTTTAAGATTCCTTCTAGTTCTTAACTTGTGATGTTATGAACCAGATGTTTGGGTATCACCTGGATAAATGAAACCATAGAGTGAGGCAGATTTAGTTGCCTGAAATGGACCTTAGTGGCCTGAATAATTAATGTACCTTCTCAAGTGCCTAATTTAATTTCTGAAAATTAAATCTATTAAATATGAAATAAACAGTAATTATGAAAAGATGCTGTTGAACATCTAGGTTACTACAGGAAATTCTAATAAATTTTATGAGAATAAATTCTTTTTATAGTTTGGCTAATTTTCAAGCACAATTAAAAGAGTATAAAATCTTCACAAGCAATATTTTTAAAGAGGCAATTTTTTTAAAAAGGAGAAAACATTATCTATGTACAGTCATGAAATCACACATTACAGGGGGAAATGGTATTGGTTTATCATTGGAAGAGCTAGTTTGCTTTCTAAATAACAAAAAAGATTTCCAGCTATCCTTTTTTAATATCCCAATTATATTACAAAATTAATTATCAGGATAAGCCTTCTTTTTTTTTGGGGGGGGGGAAACTTGTTCTTGTCTCTCCCTGACTGGAAATATAGCAGTCACTTATAAGCCCCATTATATTTTTGATCAGCACAGAAGCTTTCACATTCTCTGCTTCCAACCTGGACCAGTTTACTGTTCCTTTGTAGCCTGGTGGTCCCCCTTTCACATCCTGCTTAGAGGCTTATTATATTAGCCCCAAATAGTTCAGATAACTGATCAGTTTTAGTCCTTTTGCAGCTTAGAACTATAGAAATCAAGTGATAAACTAGCTTCAACCTCCCTTGGGAGGGATACTCGATCTTTGCCACCATGTCTTTTAAATAATTTGTTGCTATTTTGAAAGTGTTACACATTCCCAATGTTATATAGATTGGATCATTTTGTCTATGTGAAGATTCAGTTGACTGGGAGAAAAGGCAATGAACAGTGTCCCAACTTTAGATATTTTGTGGTTCACTCCCCTCCCCCACAGGTCTTTAATTATATTATTAAAGCAAGAGTTTATAATTTGATTTTTAATGATGTTTTGAATCTTATAGTAAAATATGTATGTTTTTCCTTTGTTAGTCTGATAAATAGGATAGTATGGTGGATTGAGAGCCAGCCTTTAAGTCATACAATCTTGGGTTCAAGGTGGACCTCTATGACACATAATAGATAGCCAAGTAACCCTGAGCAAATCAGTTAAACTTTCAAAGCTCTAGGCAACTCTTTAGAACTATCAGTTGCAAAGAAGATGCCAACCTGCATTGATAAATGGAACACTATTACCCACCCTAGAGTTCCTTATACCATATTCCTGATAGCAAGGGTCCAGTGTCTATCCATATCTTTTTATTTAAAGTGTCATCAGAACATGTACTGAAATATGGTTCACAAAGAAACCTGTGAAAGAACAGAATATCTTAGCCCCTGACCAATTGGTTTAATATTTTTTTATCATTTCTAAACATGATCTCATTAAAAAACAAAAAAAAAATTCTTACAATTTGCAAACTGTTACAAAATGTAAAAGTAAATAAAAGCTACTCGTTGGAATGTATTTCTACAAAATTTACCTAATAGCCTGAAATCTTGCTCATGCTTGGTCATGCTTAACTATATTTTCTTTCTTTCTCTCTTACCCACATATCCAAACAATAGTCAAGTCTTGATAGTTCCAACTCTACAATATATCCAAAATGCATCTACTTTTCTGAACTTTCTTCATCATCTCTTAGTCTTGAAGACCTTCTAAGTTTATTTATTCACTCTTTCAATAAGCATTTATTAAATGCTTACCATGTAGAAGACATTGAGGATACAAAAACAAATTAGTCAAAATAACTTCTGGTTTTAGAGAATTTATATTCTGTTGAAATGAAATAAGATGTATACAAAAGTTTGTTCTAGAAAATCATTGCTATAGTTCACAACTGGGTTTCCATGGATAGAAAGAAAGAAAGATAGATAGATAGATAGATAGATAGATTAAAAAGAAAGAAAGAAAGAAAGAAAGAAAGAAAGAAAGAAAGAAAGAAAGAAAGAAAGAAAGAAAGAAAGAAAGAAAGAAAGAAAGAAAGAAAGAAAGAAAGAAAGAAAGAAAAAGGGACCTGAGGTCATGTTTAAGCATTCAAAGTAACATGCATTTGAACAGATGAGAACCAAAAGTAAAGTGTAGATGTTGTCATTGAAACACTGGTGACTATTCCTTAGGTACTATTATTCAAAGAGTTCCAAATACAAATAATTATACCATCATCTAGCTGATATCACTTCATTATTTATTAATTTTTTTGTAAAAATTCTAAGTAAATTTATACACACACACACACACACACACACACACACACACACACACACGGTTGGTTCTTTGTGAACATTACTTCTTTTCCATTTCCAGATAATCCCTAACGTTTTGACCAACAAAAGTTCTAGAATTTTCTGGGAAATTCTAGTGAGTGAGGTTAAAATCATTTGGTTATAACCTAATGATTAAAGGTTCTTTCTTTTCCAGAGAGTTTGTCATCCCTTCTGGAATGGTGTCCTCTGAAGAATTTTAGTCATAGAATCCTGCCTAATCTTCTCTCATATCTCTAGGGGAAAATATTGTCATTTAATTTCCTCAATAATATGATTTCAACTTAATTTTTCTGGACTTACTTTGTTTTATCTTCCTTTATGCTACTTTGTAGGTAAAATGGAAAGTTTAACTAATTTAGTTAATTTAATCCTGGAATTTTCCACCCTAATATTGCTCTCTGTTTCTCTCCCATCATGCTTAGGACCCATGTCTACTTCAGTTTCACCTCTCCACATCCCACTCCTTTTCCTGGCTCAGGCCAGAAATTACCTCCTCAATGAAAAATTCCTTGATTTCTTATCCTTTTTTCCATTGTCCCCATTCAGTTGTGATCTCTCTGTCCTTAATCTTTCCTAGGGTACTTTTATGAATTTTTCCTTCATCCCTAGCACACTGCATCCCTATTACCTTGTAATATTCTTGTTTGTCCACATGTCATATCCTGCAGTGCTCTGCCCCGCTTCCAACCATGTTTCTTGAGGGCAAGAAATATTTTGTTTTTCACCTTTGTATAATCAGCACCTTGAACCATGCCTTATGTATAATAGATTCTCAATAAATGTTGAATTGAATTAACCATCCATGCACATTGCTGCCAATTATATAGATACTGAAGAATACGATGAGATTATGACTATTGGTATACTTTGGAGCCTTCTGTACTGTCATAAAGCATAAGTCCACTTTTTCCTCACCTCTAGCCATTTGATCTTAAAAAATAGTAGCAATATGTTACCTATAGCTATTTTGAAAAATCTTAAGTCTGAAATTTTGTCTGAAATAATATAACCAAATAATAAAAAAAACCCAAACCATCCAAACTCATCCTCTTCTCCCTACAATAGCATCTAGTACATTAGAAATATACATTAATTCAGCAATTGCACAGTTATAATGTACTTATTTCCCTGAAATTTTTAGGAAAACCAAATGCATAGTTATTGTTACTTTTACTCAAGCAGTTCAATAAGATAAAGAGAAAAAAGAATGATGCAAAGAAATCTTTCTGTACAAATATTGGGCCTTCAGTAGTACTCAGCTTTATAGGAACACTTCATATGACCTCAAAACATGGATATTAATATCCTGATTTTTATACTAGACAGCAAATTCTAATTTGTTTAGATCTGACTTAACTTTAACTAATGCTGTTTTGTAGAAAGGAAAAGCTTATCATACATTCTTAGGGTAGATCTTAGCAAAAAGTAAATACCAGTCCTTTATTGCACAATTTGGAATGAATTCAGAGTTCTGCTAAGGTTCATAGTGCATAACACAACTAATTATAAGTTTAAAAGTTTCATGAGTTTCACCTCAGGTATCAAACACACAAATTCCAGGCCTCTCTCTTTGAAACATCTACAACAGAATCTAACATTCTTCATAAATGAGATAAGCAAAAGCATGAGCTTAATTCTTTAAAAACCTATACTTATTAACTCATATATTCTATGAATTGAAAAGTTGTATGTAAAAAACCACAAAAATTAAATCACATAACTTTTTCAGGATATCATCCAGCTTTCAGCATTAACCATATTTGCTTAAAATCCTTTATATCATTCCACTGATATTTGAATCATGTAAAATGTAAAGTCCTTGTTCTAATTTAGTGAGGGGGAATTCATTCATTCATACTGAAAAAGTCACATTCTTAACATTAGATTTTTTTTTTGTATCTGTAATACATAATCTTCAAAATAATTTTATTTTTCCTTACATATAAGACCTTTTGATCAAAATGAGGATATGGATTATAAAAGTATCTAAACCAACCTCAGTTTTGTGCTTTAGATTCTTTTGTGCCAAGCCATTTTTAGTATTTCAGATAAAGCAATGAAAGCATACACCTTCCTGTTATTATTTATTCATGGAAGGCCAAACCAAATGCCTGGGTGGATCCCCCAAGACATGAAGTAGGTCATTTTTTTTTCCATCTACAGGACCCTATTTACATTTAAACGAACTTACTCTTTGTGAAGATTGGCTCCAACAGAGAATACCGCACTACCACAGACATAGAAATTAAATTACAATCACAAGTATAGAAAACACCAACATAGTGCTAAAAATATCTTAAAACATTTGTATGTGTATATGTCAGATGTACATATGTGCATGTTAGTAGTGTTCTATTTTAATTTATGAGATGCACCTTGGATAAACATTCCTAATCCATGTAAGTTTTTCTTCTCAAGCCAAATATGTAAGACAAAGACTACTTATATAATGGCCAGGCTCCTCACCAGGGTCATGAAAACTGTCATATGCAGCTCCAAGATTTAAATGAATGAGTCCTCCTGGCTGATCTTAGAGTGGCACTGATTTGACAAATGTGGGAAAGTCCTCAGCTGTGAGATGGGGGCTTAGGTTGTGGGCTTTGGTCAATTGAAAGGTTGCATTAAATGTAAATTATAGGACTGTTACTTAGATATATACCCTTCTCAACCAGGTGAAAGGCAAACAGAGTCTTGCACTAATTCACAGATGAACTGGTGATAGACTTCGAGCAATAACAGGCCAGCAAAGCAGCAGTAGGCAATTATAATCCCCATCTTTGAAGGAAGGAAGGAAGGAAAGGTATTTTTATATAAAGCTATATTAAATTTCTTTTTTAAAGTGCCTCTATGTATTTCACTTTACAATTTATATGGGAAAGTATTAGTTTAAAAAAAAAACTACAGCAGAACTGGCAATAAATATCACAGTAACAATTGTTCTTTTATTAAATATTTATTGAAATAAATTCCTGTGCTTTCTCATTTTTCTTCTTCTGGTTCCAATATTTATTTACAGCTGATTATTAACATCTGCCAGTGTAACAGTTTCATCTGTACAGAAGCCGAAGAGTAAAAAAAGTCACCCACCCCCTCTAACATGACCTGTAGTTAGACAGAAAACAGTTTTCCCAGTCACCGCTTGGCTTCCTGTCTGTGACCTCTGAAAAGCATTGGAGGCCAGGGTTAATGGCCTTTCCAATCTCTGTGATAAGAATTCATTTTGTTCTATTACCAGCAGTTATCCGAGGAGGCTGCTGCATCACTTCAGCAGGGTTCAATCAATGAGAGGACCTAATGAAGTAACCAGCTGTAGCTCTATTTCCCTGGTCAACTCTATCAGACAAATAAGATCTATCAGTCACATCTTAAGGCTGATCCTAGAAAAAGCATCTTCACATGCTGAATCCGTATGCATATGAACTAATGATACCCAGCCATTTCTTTTTAATCTTCCCTTTTGATATAGCTTTTCTAACAGAGAAAATGGAATGGAATGGGTTCTGAGATGTTGCATTAAGAGGACAATAATGCAGGATTAAAGAAGAGTGGATTTGCAGAACAGCTCAAAGAGTTTGTCTCAATAGGAAAAACAGTACAAATTATACTGCATCCATCACAGCACTGCTTCTTAGCTCTACTGCCCTAGGATGTTTATATAGCTTTTCATGCTGGCATTTTAGAATGTTCAAAAAAAAGATGCAAAGAAGAAAATTATTTTGTTTATTATTTTTAGACTCAATCAACTAAATGTCATAAACAGTTTTAATTATAGATTTGTATTTTGGCTTGTCATTTAGAAAAGAAATATAATTATGTGATATTTTTACTTTTCAGTCAAATGTTAGTTAACATAATTGCAGACCTTAACATTGTTTTCTTTCATACTTAGGTGACATCATTAAAAACAAAAAATGTTATTTGTGGGGAAATTCTGCTATTCATATAGATTTGATTCATTAATTAGATCCTTTTGCAATTCAAAAAGGGATCTTCTGGCTAATCAATTAATTCAATTTTTTAATAAAAAATTTAAAAGTAGCCTTCCATAAAGCAGCAGCTGAAAAAACAACAGCCACCATAACAATAACAATGGTTTTCACACCTTAGATTTATAGCTTCATAAATAAAAACAGGTTAATAGTCACATAAGAAGGGACTCTGGAGAAAAAAAGCAATCTGTGCTTTAAAAAAAAAAAAAATCAGTTCTTGGTTGGAGTGGGGGTTTGTGTGTGTGAAGGAGTAGAAAGGGGTGGAGCATGGATGGTGTCAGAGGTTCTAGTCTGCCCCCTGAGCCATATCAGCCAGACTGCTGCAGGAAGCCATGTTCCTGGAGGTTTCTATTTGCTGGTATGTTGAAAGCCACATGTAGCTGAGTTTACTTTATTAGGTTAATCAAGGTGAATCACATGAAATGAAATTTATATCCATTTAAGTTGGCTGCTCTCTTTGTCAAATGGAAATGAAATGCTTGGCTTTTGGCTGCTATGCTAAGAGATGCTATCTAAATAAGGATCACAAAATAAATAAAAGTTCTAGCTAGTTGATAAACATTCACACCATACACACACATACACAATCACACATGCAAGAAAAAATATTGAATCAAAAGCTAAATAATGTTCAGTGGAAAGCAGGAAAGCGAATGGAATATATGTATGTGTGTTTACAAATGTACATATAAATATATGCACCATATTTATATATAGGTACTAAAATGAATATGCTCCATCCAAATATATTTAATTTTGCTGTGTGCATATAAATAGTGACAGTTTCTTTTGCAGGTAGTTTGGTTTAACAAGACAGTTTGAGTGATACTGATTATATTAAACAGCAAAATATTCTTCATATAATTTCAGATCTTTATAGTGTTAAATAAAGGATTTTAGGGAAGTGGAAAGAGAGTAAATAAAAGGCATAACGGAATACACATATGTTTTAACATAGCCAGGTAGTATTTAAGAACACTTTTGAAACCACGGGATTTTTTTTTTTTTCTTTGACATCTAGGTGCATGTGAAAAAAGCCTGCACTATCTTTACTGCATATGTAAACAGATAAGAATATGCCTAGAAGGCATTTTGGGAACACCTGTCAATTTTTTATAGAACACACTGATTGTGGGATATTGATTGCATTTAAACAAAGTTGTTTCAAAAAAAAAAAATCAGCTAACAATTCGTGTAGAAAGGACCGATCAATATTTAAATGACTCTCTTTATTGATTTAAAATTAACTTTCAATTAAGAGATCCATAGGACTCTTAACTGCGACACTTATCCATTCAAGAGAAAATAAAGGTACATTTATCGATACACTTAAACAGCAGTGGCTGGTTTCCTATCGATTCAGTCATTTGTGCTGGGATTCGTTAGCGTCATCAGGCTTTAGCTCGCTTACTAGGTCTTCAGAGTCTATGATACTGCAAGATATAGGAATGTGCAAAACAACGCAAGGGAAGGATAGAAAACCTAACAGAATTAAAAGATATAGAAAAAGGTAAGCTATCCTTAAGTTTTTTAAGTATATTATTGAATGAGGAATGCTTAGATTGTTTGTGTCTGTCTGAAAAACAATCCTGAAAAAAAGGCTGGTTTTTTCCTCCGAAGTACCTAGGTTAAAGACAGCATACTTTGTGTTTTGAAACAGTGTAAATAAATGAAATTTATGTAATGGATTAATAAAAGCTCTATTGGCTTCTATTGATTAGCAAGATCACTCACATATATATTGATTAGCATTTGATCAATATCAGCTAAAACATAGTTTATGAAGTGTTTTTTAAAATATGATATTGTATTTCCTATTTATAAGACTATATATGTATTTTTAAAGCCAAATTTATTTAATATCATGGTTAGAAAACTGTACTCGGCTCTAGGAAATCTTTTCAAGCATTTATCACTAATTAAATTTCATAGTGATTTTTACCTTTTAAAATTTTGCTTAATGAAGATAAATACTGATGAATAAGGAAAATGAAGGAATATCCAAAAGATGGAAGATAAATCACAAACATATGAATAGATATTTGGTCTCAGATATGAGATCCCATAATTATCTTCCTATTTTGCATTGGCCTCCTGGCCTGCTACTGGATGGGAATTGTGGACAGAGAGAGATAACTAATCAAACACATTGCATATCTCCTTACATATTCTAACTTTACATTAGAAGATTAAAAATAGACAGCCAGAGTGCATGACATATAAACATAGCAGAGTCTCAGTAACCATAGGTGAAAAGACATGAATGAAGGATCCTCATTTCAGTCATGCAAAATCATGTGTATATATTTTTTGTCTTGTTATTGTTGACAATGGCCTTAGAAAGCACTTTTTCTATGGAAAAACACCTATACACCTACACATATATATGAATAGCATATCTGCAGAAACACACACATATATAAATGTATATACCTATGTGTATATAGGTCTAAAACTCTTCAATAAAATGAGATTTCCAGAGTTGGTCCATTTAATACGTTTTTACCTCTTGAGATATAATTTCTAAGGGAATAAATGAGGTCTGATTATGCTAAACATCCAATCAAATAGCAATATTCTTTAAATATTATATTTAATATGCTATAACTTGTCTAATAAATTATCAATCACATAAAAATGATTCAAGAAGATTTATAAATTATCGTTTAACTTTTTTCTAACAACAGCATTTGTTTTTCTGTTCCTCAAGTCTCAAATCATACTTTTTAAGGTTGTGCTTTATGTAAGTTATACCTTTAGCATCAAAATGAGAGAAAATGGACTTAAATTATACGGGGGGGGGAGTAAAGATCAGAAACAGGGGTATCTAGATATAAGTATACTCTCCTAAAAATTTAATCACATAATATTAGTGTAACATAATATGGGATGTATCCTGGAAGTTACAATTACTAAAAAGTGCAAGATGCCATCATTTCCAACTAGAAATTAGATGATTATACTAATTAAGTGCTAGCAGGTGGCACTAGATGACTGCTCCAATTTTTTCTGATCTGCAGAGGGAGAGAAATGCATGGCTCCGTGTCTACAAAACCCAGGAGTAGTAAAATTGGTTTAAGCAGTGCTGAGTCCCAAGGTGCAGAATAAGGATTCACTCTGATTTAACACTTCCTTATCACATCAAAGAGGTGAAAAAGGCATCTTTATGGATTGGCCTGGGGAAAAATGTCCACAATTCAGCTTTTTACCCTAGTGGAAAAAACATTGGGACACTGCTAGGACTCTGAAATAATGCAATGCTGTGATTCCAATCATATAATATTTGCACTTCAAATAATTAAAGCTTGAGTGTGGTTTTAATCTGCTTTTTTTGACGGCTGAAAACATCCACTAACATAATCATTAAATTATGAGTGAATGTTGGGACTAAGTAAAGTCTCTTGCTTTTCTGTAAAATGAATGATTACTGCATTTAGCCCATCACTTCCACATAGAGTTGTTTGCTAAGGGTTTTCTTGTACTATTAATCATATTTAATCTATAAAAAAATCAACACAATATGCCAACCTCATTGTTGAATACCTCTGTAAAATAGAGTTCTAGATCAGTATGAAATCTGTAGTTAAACTCTTAAAAAAAGCCTGCAAGGTAAGTCTTAGTCGGATTTTCCAATCTTCCCAATTCTTCCTTATAATTAGTGCACTTAGTACTTTATAATAATAGCTCATATTTATATAGTACTTACAATGCATCAGGTTCATTATTAAATGCTTTTTGATTCTCTTAATTAATTCTATTATTATCCCCATTTTACAGTTGATGAAACTGAGATAGACAAAAGTTCAATGATTTGCTTGGTCAGATAGTAAGTGCCTGAGGTTGGGTTTGAACTCAGATCAGCCTGACTCCAGACACAGCACTCCATCTATTAAACTGCCTAACTGCTAGGGAATGGGTTTGTAATTGATATATGGAACTTTAAAATGGAAAAAATCTCTTGATCAACCATTCTCTCAAACTCATAGGCTTGGAAAGCATTGCATGCTTGGATCTGGTGTTCTATTCTTTAGGCTTTTCATTTCACATGTTTTGAGGAGTGAGAAGTTGGAATTTAACAGTGATAGAAAACGGACTCTGTTTGATGTGTTATCCTGGAGGAGCCACGAAAGTGCAGAACATATGCCTAAAAGGCAAACTGAGTGATTCCTATAAATGATGGAAAATAAATGTTATCTAATTTTTGAAATTCTCTTATCTAGCCTTATCTGTCTCTATAGAGTTTGTTTCAGCATTGTTATTGTATTTGTTCCAATAGATCAGACATGCTTGATAAGATTTGATTCCAGATATATCTAACATTTTCTGATACCTTATAATGTCTGATATCTCACAGCATGGCTAGTTTACTTAAACATTTATTTTTATTTTTATTTTTATTACCCAAAGGCTTACTGACACCATAATTTCAAGAAGGTTTCAAACCACTTTACCCAAATCATGACTAAGATGGACACAAATAATTACAGGAGTTAGTGCTACAGGGTGCAAAATTGTCCTTCTCTTAGAGGAGATGCATTCACTTCATTCTGCTATTCCCTGCTGAGAAATGATGTGTGGAAACTGTCTGAGAACACTGTGTAATCCTCCAATGTGAAAAAAGAAAAAGATTCTAGTAGAGTTACATGTATCCTTTGGACATAGAAAAATGAATCATAAGAATTCCCTATATCAAGGACAACTGTTAAGTGTTCTTGAATCAACAAGCTTAAATAATAATTCTCATTCTTTAGAGAAAAACTTTGAAAGTTTGTGAAAATTAAATAATTTCATACTCCCTTCCCCCCCTTTTTTTGATAGAGGAAAAAAGGAATGGAATTCAACTTCAAATCTCAAATAAGGAGGCATAACTATAAATCTACCAAGAATTCTCAGCTGTTTGGCTTTCAAATATTATTTTGTGTGGGTGCTTTTTTCTTTTTTTATTCCTACAAAATTTTCATTTCCTTGGCTACAACTAAAGTGAATATCCTGCAATAAAGCCAGTAAATATCTTCTGTAAAATATGGAAAACAACATTTTTCTTATACCTCCGGTCATTTGATTAACCATGTAAAATGGAATAATCATGGGCTATAGAAACACATATAAGGCAATGGGAGAAATTTTAACTTGTTCAATCATAGAAAATAATGCAGTACTATAGGCATAAGGCCAACTTTCTAACCCTTGCATGCCACTGATTAGTTCAGCTTTAGCAGAACAGAAATCCTTAATCTTCTCTTTTTAATATAGAAGAGGTAAACCCTCTTCACCTGCACGTGGAGCCTGCTTTTTCATCAAAGCTCAGGAGATTCCAGCAACAAAATCAATGTATGCATGTTCAGAGCCGTTTTCAGGGTTTTGTAAGACAAATCTTTCAAATGGGAGCTAGTTGAATGCTATTGAACTAGGTTTCGATCTGACAGAGTGAGTGAACAACACAGAAACAGTTCACTTACCACTGCTCACACTACAGGAGGTTAGGATCAGGTACAGCCCTGCACAAATACAGCTGTGCCCCTTTTCTGTAACCTTTGACCTCACTTAATCCAACATTAAACCTGACAGTTGACTGCTTAAATAAATAAATACTTAAAGATTCTTCAGATTTAATGAACATAATTATTCATTTTTTTTTTGACCACACTAATCAAGTACACTTAAGGGAAGCTCTTCCACTGCCATTCTTGGGTTTGGTAGGGCTACAAATAGATTCTAGAAAGGCTTCAGAAACATACATACTATCACATGGCCAAAAAGCCCATTGAAAATACCCGTGCCTTTAGTTTTGAAGTAATCCAGGATATGGATTTATCTATTGAATCAACAAATGTTGGTTTTGGTTAAAGGGACACCATCACTGTTGATATTTATATTATCAATTAAGGGTCTTGATTCCTGAAATATTTAAGGTCTTTTATTTTAAACAAGGAGAGGGGGGTTGTTTAATGTTAAATCTCAAACTCAGCAAGTATTTATTTACTTATTCAGATGAACCTTTTTTTTTAAGAGGCTAAAATGCACATGCTTTTACTCGTCCTCCATGAACTAAAAAGCTAAAAGAAATCTCAACTGAAAGCTGACTCTGGAGTAGTGACATTCACTAAACCTTATAGTGAAAAAGCATACATTCAGATGATTTTTATTAAGTCCATAGGAGATCTGAGCCATCTACTTAGTCATGACACACAAAGAATCCCCTATAGGTGGAGAAGTTTAATTAGTTGGAAACAATGAGAAAAGTGACAAGTATTTCTAATTTGGGGGAAACACTGAAATAGTTTATCTTGGGGATAAAAAAGTTTCTTGCTACTTTTGTGGGGGAGATAGAGAAACATAATTAATAGGCCTATTATAAAATGTATACCTTGTTCATTAAAACAATTGCTTTAAATGCACATTTGAAAAATTTTCTCAGACTCACAGGATTATCAAGTTGTCATTTCACACCTAAAAGACAAGGTATCTATTTACTTTCCTGTAAGACAGTGAAGTAATATAATGACACACTGATTGCTATATGAGTCCTACTTTAAAAGAACATAACAACATTGAGGATTTAGAATATGAGTACTTAAAATAGGATAGCTTATTTTTTCCTAAATTATGTTGATAAGAGATCCCAGAAAAATAATATAACATGATAAAACAAAATGCTCCCTATGGAAAATAGCAGAATTCCCAAAGGGTCCTATATTTAGAGTTGGATGGAATCTTAGAGATCACCTAGTCTAACTTCATAATTTTATAATAAGACAAGCTAGTCTGAAAGGAAGAGAAGTTAAATGTCTTGTTCAGATCATCATATTGATAAAAAATAACAGAGCAAGCATACAAATCCTATGCCTCTGATGTTAGTGTCCTTTCTATATCAATGTCCTTTCCATAACATTATTCTGTCTCTTCTAAAGGAGAAATTAATAGGCCGAGAGACCAGTAATAAGTTGGAAAATGTTCTACATGGGTATTTTCTTTGGGATTTTTAGGGACATTAAAGGATTCTTCTTTTGTACACTAAATGTGCACTAAAAATCATCACTAAATATCATTATCAAACTCTCTAATTACCTATAATGATTAAAAATTCTTATTATTTTTGACATCAGCCTGAAGGACTTATTTCTAATCAAAATTAAGAATAGTTATTAGAAAGCAAGTCCATGTATTTTAAAATGCAGTTACATTATAAATCTTGTTACTGTCAAAATAATCCAACTGTATTCTTCAAAGCAGAGAATTCTGATCCTTTCCATTGTTTGCATTTTTAACATTT
>NC_133617.1:286303487-286320987 GCF_048593235.1 Sminthopsis crassicaudata | reverse complement strand
ATGCTTGATGAATCATTCTGGTTTTATGCAGTGCTGTGTGATAGAGAACTGAGATAAAATATTCTATCCACAAGCTATTCAGTACAATTTATCATCAGCGGCTCACTAGTCCAGTGATAATACCTGGCTTGCAGATTGTAATGATCAGATTCTGTTTTTATTTCAAACAGGAGCGATTCAGAATACCAGAGTTTTTAATTTACATACATTAGTGAGGTTCAAATGTGGCAATAGCTACAAGCAAATTCACTTGCAAACTGAATGCTCGCCTTGCATAATGGGTTCCCTTTAGCAATTACTCACCAGTGAAGTACCCAGATAAAAATGAAAACAAAGAGAAAAAAGGAAAATCATGATACACATACCATAGTGTGGACGCAGATAATTACTGAACCACAGTGAAGGTCACGTTTATATCTGTTTTAGTAATGATTTCTTATATCCTTCCTCTATACTGAATTCCTAATGTAATCTTCTTTCTATTCTATAGCATTGTATTCTGTTTTATACTGTAATTTTCTAAAGTTTCAATACTAGCTTCTTATTATGCAAAAGCAGCAGCACATTACCATTAATAGAACTTATTGTTGATACTATTTCAAATGACTAAAATGTGGAAGCATCTGGTAAATACACTAACATAAAAATCTCAGCAAATTACACCAGGTTGAACATTTAGTAAAACCAACAGGCTTCTAATAAAATACCTCTTATAGCTACATCACTTTTATACTGACCACAGTATTGAGCTTGAATTCCCAGCAGCATCATTACTAGACATTTTCTGCCACCTTTCTAAATCTGAAAAGCTTCCTACATTTAGTGGAGATTAGGTAATGCTACAGCCAATCAATAGTAGCTATCAATTCCATACCTTGTTCAGAGGAACAAGTTGATTAAAGTAAGTAAAAAGGATAGTTGAATATGATTTAAATCTAGCTATTTCTTGAAACTAATTTGTAGTCAGAAGGAAAAATGTTCATTGGCCAATTTTTTTTAGAACAACATTAAGATTATGACTTACCCAAATAAACTAGAAAATTTTGCCACATAGTTAATGCTGTATTCTTGTCATGGTACTGAAGACCAGGCCCTGAGATTCAAGTATGTAATGAAGTTTCAATTTTGACTTTTGGTCTGAAAAGTTTGTATATCATAATCTTAATGACCTGTAATATAGATCAATTTCCATAAATTTTATTTGATCAATTTTATATGATCAATTTCCATAAATTTTTAACAATAGCTCTTAAAATGTGTACTTATGATACAAAGGTAACATTCCAAAGAAATCATTATTATTTTTTTCTGTATAAAGGCAATGAGGCATTTATTTTAGGATTATAGGTTCTGTAATGTTATTGATAATGTTTCTAGCACAGATCTGGTCTAGTGGACCTAGAAAAATTGGATGCAATACAAAACATGTTGAGTTGATCTGATTTCTTAGAGGCCATCTTGATAAATTCTTGCAACAAAATTGAGGAAAGAACAGTGAACTATGGAATAGGTAACTTATGTTCTATTGCTGAGACTGCCACTAACTCACAATGTGACTTTCAGTGAGTCATGTATTTTTTAAGTACCTTGGTTTCCTCACTTTTAAAATAGGGACTAGGGATAAGAAGAAGATTGCAAAACTGAACCTAGTTATGAGATTTTACAATCTTATGGTACCTTTTTGTTGCTTCCATTTGGGATAGAAAGGGAGAGTAATTTTGAATTAGAATAGGTCTGAGTCCTTTTCTTCACCCAGGTTTACCAAGATGACACAAACATAGGTCATTCTTTATCTTCCATGGAAAAAAATAGCTTTTATAAACGAATTGATACAATGAAACTATGCAAATACAAAACCAGAAGGACGAGGTGAAAACACTGAGGTGGGAAACTAAGAAAATAAGTGCTTTATTTTCATTGCTCTAACCTATCTATTTCAGTAACTGTTGGGACATTGATTAATGGTTAGGCAAATACACTGATTTCTAGATTTTTTCATTGAATTTGAGGATTACATTTATTTGCAAATGGTTTCACCCATCAATGCTAAGAAAAGGTCCAGGATTATAATTGAAAGGATTGTGGTATGGACTTGATACAAATTTTAACAACATATATAATCCACATATAATTTCTAAATTACAGAAATATGTGTGTATGTTATGTGTACATATTTATATAAATATATGCATATATTCATTCATATATGTAATTTTTAAAATTAAAAAGTTCCTATTCCTGAATTTAACCTACGTCTATGGTAAGGAATTTGGAATACACATTTTAGGCTACTAATACTTAGAAATATACTTAGAATACTTAAAAAACACCTTAAAATACCCAGATCTTTTAAAATCTATCTATGATCCTAATTACTGGGAAGGCCTGAGGCTAGTGGATCACTTGATCCAGGGGGGGTTTGAGCTGCTGTAGACTAAGCTAGTCACACCAAATTACTAAGTCTGAAACCAGAATATTTGGTAGGGGTGGGGTAGGGATAGTTCATAACAGATAGGCTCTCATGCCTATCAATGGCAATGGATCAGTGACAGGCTGACCTGGGTGAAGTAAGGAGACCCAGAATTTTCCCCAAACCCCAAAGAAAATAACAATAACAACAGAAAACAAGACAAAAGATAAATCATATTGATAAATCTCATAAAGATAAATCTCATTCTATTAAAATCATATTTAGTGTCCTAAGTTATTTTGATAGGCATTGTAAGACAGACTCAAGACCTGGTTCAAGTCCTGACATACATTAGGCAAGTTACTTAACCTTCAGTACCCCTAGATAACATTCTAAGATTGCAAGCTACTCTGGCAGCTTATAAAGAGGAATTTCTGACTACTGCTGATCTCCACTGGTAGAGAGTTGTCTTATCAAGAGTTCCCCATCCACATTAGATTATTGACTTAGACTCTGTCTTTCAAAAGAATCATTTTAAGATATATGTAGGTATGTTTACAGGTGCACATTATGTCATATTCCATAGACTCAAGAATATCATTTTCTAAATTTTTCCAAGTTAATTTCTATTCTTAATTTGGTCTGTCTAGGTAATCTTTTCCATTTGCTAACTTCATATATGATTATCGATTATATGAATACAGTATTTGTAGGGCTAAAAGGTTCCTTAAAATCTAGTTCAACTCTTTTATTTTATATATTTGAAACAATTTCCACAAGTTTAAATGATTCTCCCAAAATTAGACACATTATAGGAAGCACCCCATAGCAGGATGCGTATACCATAGTTTCTATACTTTTTTCCATTCTCACACTCCTCTTACTCCCATCATTTCCTTCAAGTTCTGACTCCATACATCTCCTCCAGGAGGCCAAAACTGACAAACTCTATCCTACATTCCTTTACTCTGTGCTATATACAACATAGATGTTCAATCTCTGATTTCATTTGCATCTGCACCAATGTGTGGAAATAGACTAATGGATAAAACCTACTACAGGGTCTTCCAAGTAGCACTCAGTATGTGCTTAATTTATAAAAATATGCAGACTTTAAACAACATGGGAGAAAATTGGAGGGCCATGATTAAATGATTCAGTCAAATATTTGGATTATTTCTATAGGATTGATGTAGCTCACAGATAGTTTAGGATTAATGTGGTTGATTTATTTTTTTTAACAGACTAATGTGCCTGGGAGACAATGGTAACTCATTTATCTCTAACCATACTATTAATTTAAAGATGAAGTAAGCTTTCCAAGCCCAGATTTCCAATAGATTTGATGGAAAGCTCCTTGAGATCAATTCCCTCAATCCCAAATTCTGATTTATTAGATAAAGAATACACAGGATTTGGGGTACATTGCTATTTTCATGTTTTTCTTATTCTTATCCCCAAGAGAAGAGTATTTGTATGATTTTTTTTTAAGGATTCAAGTTTCTCTTCTGAACTCTTTAAAATCTTCCTTGTTAACTGATGGTGGAAGCACTAAGACATCATCAGAATGGCTAATAGGCTAGCTTCCAACTTCTTGAGGAGGTTAGTTCCCCAGATAATATGTAAGAGCTACAGGTCAGCAGGCTCACAGGTCAGCCTGCTCTTATATCCCTTTCATTTAAACTTAAATTTAAAGATCTATAAGGGTTTTCTAGTGTTATAAACAAACAGAAAATTTATAAAACATGTTATTATCCTAAAGTAGTAGTGGAAACTTGGCCCTTAAAAAAGTCATTTTTAAACTAAACAGAGGGAGCGATTATGGTCTCTCGTGTAAAACACTTTTCTAGTTTGGTTTTATCGCCTACATAGTATGGAGCTTTGCCGTTTATTGTATTGATCTCAGTATTGCTCATGTGCTCCAAGGGCCAAAAAACTGTAATCTAACAACTGTGGCATACATCACTGCTGGGCAGGAAAAATCTGGGACTGCACATACAGAAGAAATCTCCAAAGCACATTTTCTTGGATACTGGACAAGGAGATCTATGTGCAATACTTCTGAGAACTGAATCCAACACAAAAGCTCCCTGGGTGGAGGGAGAAAAATAAATTTTTTATGTTTGCAGTTGAAAAATAAAATTATTATCTTCATGTAAAGTCCAGGAACTTTTAACCTTTAGTTATAACTGTGAAGAAAGAATCATTTACATACAGGGAAAATTGTTTTTTATATAAAAGCTATTTTTTTCCATGGAAGATAAAGAATGACCTATGTTTGTGTCATCTTGGTAAACCTGGGTGAAAAAAAGGACTCAGACCTATTCTAATTCAAAATTACTCTCCCTTTCTATCCCAAATGGAAGCAACAAAAAGGTACCATAAAATTGTAAAATCTCATAACTAGGTTCAGTTTTGCAATCTTCTTCTTATCCCTAGTCCCTATTTTAAAAGTGAGGAAACCAAGGTACTTAAAAAATACATGACTCACTGAAAGTCACATTGTGAGTTAGTGGCAATCTCAGCAATAGAACATAAGTTACCTATTCCATAGTTCACTGTTCTTTCCTCAACAGACACAGATTTCATTAAAACAGCAAGAAGAACACTGTTAAAATGAAAAAAAATAAAATAAAATACTTGACAAGTTGGTATTTATTAGAGATTACTAAAGGATCCAATATGAACGAAGATCAATTTTTTTTCCTTTTGTGACTGAAGGCCAACTCTTTTGAGAGGCTAACATTTTTAATGCTATTTAAAAACAGACAAAGGTGATTATTCTAAACTGTTTTGAAAAAAAGATATTCTAATCATTTTTTCATACATGTTCCCACTTTACTTTTTCCCCTCAAACCTCTAAATTTTTGTTACATTTAGTTCCTATTGACAGTATGATACTATGGGTCTTAATAGTAATTTTAAATATTTTGTTCAAAATAAAAACAGAATAACAATTAAAATGAGCCTCAACTCTTAATTATTCCCTATTTACACAGGCCTATCTTGTACTGGGAAAATGGTAATTGGTATATGAAACATTGCTTTTGTCTAGCCATGAAACAGAAGAAAAAATACCCTATACTAGTGCATAACTATCAGATACCTGCATTTCATTATAATAAAAATATATTTCCAGGGTTCAGTCCATTCCTAATAGCTTTTCTATTATATTGGAACCATCCCATTCATGATGGTGAAATTCTGCTTTGACTTAGCCTTCAAATATCTTAAGAATGGAGGGACTTTTACTTAGTTTTGAAAATGCACATACAGTATTTATGCCATATACACACATATCATAAACACAGACCTTGAATGAAATCATTCATTAGAAAGCCCTTCATTCCAATGAGAATCACTGATCTATTAGGCTACAGAGCAATTTATGCTTCATATATCAGGTATATGACACAAAGACTATCATATAGATGTTATCCTTATCCCCTAATACCAACATCATAATAGGAAATTCCCTCATAAAATTATGCGTGTACATACATAAATGCATATATTTGTATACATGCATCATGGTTGTACAGTCATTTTCAGTAATATCTGACCCTTTATAACCTAATTTGGGGTCTCCTTGGCAAATATATTAGTTTGCCATTTCCTTTTCTAGTTCATTTTACAGATGAGGAAACTGAGGCAAACAGAGTAAAGCGACTTGCCCAGTGAATGGGACTAATTGGATGAAGTATTTCTCAGTATTATCACACGTTCCCAGAATGGGATTTTGAGAGGGACATTTACTCTCTGGAGTAATGAAGTTTGGAAGTTGCAGGAAGTGATGTGACCTTGGGAGGCAGCCAGCATTGGTGATTATTGGTCAAGGATGGTTATGTCCTGTTAGTCTATCCAATGAGAAGGCTAGATTCCTTTGCCTTTTAAATCCTGGACAAGCTGCAACCTGGCCAGGTTCCAGGAGCACATGGCAGAGTTGGGATAGCTCCTAGGTGTGTATCTGGGCCTCTCCCTGCAAGGAGTAAATAAATGCTTTCTTTTTATAACTGATGATGTCTCTAATTAGTTAATTGGATTGGGAAGGGGGTCTTGCTCCCGACCAATCCCACACACCAGCATTACACAGCTAGTAAGTGTCGGAGGTCAGATTTGAACTTGGGAAGAGGAATCTTCCTGACTCCAGACCTGCTATATCCACTGTACCACATAACTGCCCTTATACATATTAATGTCTATGTTTAAATATACTAATTAGCTAAAAAAAAAGACCATTTCCCTATTGATATTCATACATACTTAAAGCATATATATATATATATATATATATATATATATATATATATAAAACATGGAGGAGTGATATCCCAGAATTTCCTCTTTTTTAAAAAAAACACATTCACTTATTCATCACAAGATGAACTGAACTAGGGCCTTAAATCTGGTCTTGTAAGGTAACAATACTTCCTTCTTATGATTTTTCTGTGCTTAGTTATGAAGAAGAATCTGACAAATAACCCCCATTGTTATTGTGTGGCCGTTACAGTGTCCTGCTAGTCTGGACAAGTTATTAGGTCAGACGCTAACTTCCTAAGTAGAAAAATGATGTGGTTGCCTTTGTCCTCTTTGCAGTAATGGCTAGAGTCAGTACTAATTAAGGCCCTGTGGCAATGTGGTTCCAGAGAGGTCAGACTTATTTCTGGCACCTAAACAGTACTCAACTCAAAGAAACTGCCCCTAATCTGAAATGATGTGATGTAGGAATGTCCATTCAGCTTCCCTGTATATTTAAAGGAAAATGACAGTTAATGACAGGGGTGTCAAAAAAGAGCAGATGGAAAAGCTGGAAAAAATGTCACTGTGTGGTCAAGTTTATCCATAATTAGTTATTACACTTAACAAACAAAGATTATTAAAATATACAGTAGCCCCAAGGCACCTTTTTACAACTTCAGCATTCCTAAAATGTTGTAAAAAAGAAATCTGCATCATGTATACCACTAGAAAAAAATAATTTTGAACAAACTAAGGCCCATTTGTTCTAGGTTTCCTCTAGGCTGTAGCACTTTTTTTAACCAACAAAGAAATCATCCTTCCCAATAGTACTCCAGAATTACTAAACTATAATTTTATTAGTTTTGTTTTATTAATACTAGTATGAATAATAAATACAAATCAAGAGAACACTGTTAAAGTTCTTACTTGGAATAAACCATTGTGGTAATTAATCTTCAAGTCATTTTCTTTGTCCCCCTTCAGGCATAGAACTTTGAAAACCAAAGCAATATTCAAAACAGAAACCAAGATTTATTGTCAGTTAGTTATAATAGACACCTGCACAGCTTACTAATTACTACAAAAACCATAAGGTCTGTTGGCACAAATCCTTTCCCATTCTCTTTTTTTATCCACCCCTAGTGACACACCTGCAAGCCTTTAATTGACATTGTATTTATCTCAGGAGTCTTTGTTAGCATTGTTCACAATGGTATAGCTGTGGTACTGTCCTTGCTTCTACTCTACAATCTTCTCTTTTGGGGAGATTTATAATCTAGTTTCTAAGTATTTGCTTCAGGTTAGAGTTTAATGTGTGAGATTTCAGTCTTGGAGCACAGGTTTCAAATTACTCTCTATTATATGAGGATTCCAAATTTGAAATTTATCTTTGTAACTTGAAAGATTTCTTGACTTATGTAATTAAATAGTGAACCTTTAAAAAACATAATAAATTACTTATATGAGGTTTTTCTATAAAAGCTGTATTAATGTTTAACTTTTTAAAATTCTGAAGTTTGCATATTTCAATATAATCCAAAACTATGTCATCAATGGTTCAAATTAAAGAATTTTTGCCCTATTATCAAAAGGATATGCTATCAAAATAATTTCTTTCAAACAGAAGATTTTTTTAAAAATGATTAAAACATCAACAACTGGCATCAAATTTGTAAAAGAATGAATTTGTCATACTCTAGCCTTAACACAGAAATGTCATGACAACTAGAGGCAGGACCTCTACCCTAACTCAGGGTACTGTCCTTAAGTGGATTCCCTTTAGTGGATTTATAGGAGAATTGGATTTACTGCTAGAAGGAACCTCAAAAGTCCTCTTGTCCAACCCCATCATTTTACTGATGAGAAATTGAATCTTGAGAGAGTTCATGATTTTACCAAGGTCACAAAGAGGGTAAATAGGTAGGATTCGAACCCAGTTTCTCTGAAGCATCAAAGGACATCAATATAAAAATGAATTTGCACATAAACAGAACAGTAAATCTCAATGTTTCTATTCATCAGAATGTATTTTTTTCAAAAGATCCTACATTAAGTATATTTTTTCCTTCTTCAATCAAACACAAAATATTTATTAATTATTTACTATGTGCCAGGCACTGAGCTAAGTGCTGGTGATATAGATACAAAACAAAACAAAACAGTCCCTATTCTAAAGGAAATTCCTTTGCAAAATAGTAACAGAATTCTTTTAATAACATACTTTAACCCCCCAAATCTATGAGATATTTATAATGAAGACAGGAGAAGGGATGATGGATGAAGGAAATAAGAGAAATTTAGAAAAAACAAGATTACTATACCACTTGAAACTGAATCAGATTCCTAGTTGGTTAAAGAGGATGCCCCTCCAATAGCAAATGGGTTATAATTTGCTCAAAGAAAAATTAAGAGATTGTTCTTGACAGTATTGACTCAAAAGTAGTTCCAAATGTAGTTTCTTGCTTTTTTTGACTTTTTCTTTTGTTGTTAAGTGGATAGAAAGGAAAATTTTAACATGAAGAGCTCATCTAAAAGTTTCTGGTTGAGTTCTACAGTAAAACAGTTAGCCAATATCAGAGCTACAGGTCTCCAGCTTCCTGGCCCCTTTCAAAATTCTTCTCTGGTTGAGTGGTTGTTAGTCATCCAAAGAAGCCCCCATTATCCCTCCTTCTGGTTTGCATATAAATTTGGGATGGGAACTCAAATCCTGCCCCCAGGGAACCTCAAAAGGTACTAGGCTTCTGAAATGGAATCATTTTAATTTTGGCATAATAATATCAAGTCTAAAATTTATTTTTTATAGTATGAAAATATAAGGCTGTTTAAATTAAAATTCTACAACAACATGACTCAGTTGTCCCATAAGTCCCAAGAAAAATGAAACAGAAATTTGCCTTAAATGGAAGATTTACTAGATCTACTAATATAAAATTTCTTCATAGATTTAATTATATTCAAAAAGTTTTATAATGTTACATTAAAGATACTTTCAGGCTAAAAATAATATTTTAAAATAAAATATAATTTTTGGTATTTATTTTTAAAGAGTTCATTTACCTAGTGAAAAGTTAAAAAAAAGGTTAATTTATTTGTACAGGCTGTCCCAAAAGCCTTAGTAATTTTTTAAAGCTAAAAACTGCCCTAAGATTTCTGTATTTAAATATAAATACTTTTAAAAGATAATTTGCTGTTAGACAAAGTGATCATTTTTATTGGAACTTGTGCTTTCTTAAATGTTAACAAATGAATTTCTGCAAATGTAGTAAAAGTTTTTGCAGACTTATCAACATGCAAATATATTTCAAAATAAAAAAAAACAGTGATAATATATTTAGACATGAATTATGAGATAATGTTGAGAGGAAAGCCTCTAAAAGTAGTCAATTCATATTAACAAATGAAATTAAAGAAATATTATACACTTTAAAAAATATTAAAACATTTATTTTAAATAATAAACTATTTCCTCATGAAAGCTGCTCTAGTCACATTAAATAATAAAAATATTTCAAAAATTATCTAAAATACATATGTACAATTTTTACATACTTATGACATATTATAAAGACATTAATGGAATGGGTTATTATCCCTGAAATAATATAATGCTATTTTCATTTTCATTAGAAATGTGGAAATTAAACTATTATAAACCCTACACAAATAAAAAGGAGAATAATTCAGATCCCAAATCCATCCGCAATGTGAAATGGAGATTTGGCAATTATATAGCTTATTTGATTAATGTTGATAAAGAAATTAGATAGTTTTGTCCAAAGAATCCATTTTGGGACTAAATGGCCTGTGTTGACTGTCTAAATTGAATAACTAAACTGGTTAAATGCCAAGTGCAGTGTTTCATCTTAGCACAAAGTAAAAAGATGAGTTGGCAGTTACTTAGTTAATTAGATCAATCAAGATAGTCTTAAACTACTCATTACTATATGCACAAGTTCATTACTTACCAAAATATTGGTTTGATGTTACAAAGCCATAATTCACCATAGTAGTTCTATTACTGCTATTCTGACTAAATAAATCATGCAAAATGGTCAACAGTGTTATACTAAGTATTTTTGGTCAAAATATTCTTATCCAATTATTGAAATTCAAAAGTAAAAGAAGAGTATCCAGAACCGGAGTGCTGATGGTCCTAGCTTTGTTCTGCCTTGGTTAAACCACATCTGGACTTGTGTTCATTTTTGACTACCACACTTTAAGGCAGACAAGCTGGAATGTACCTAGAGGAGGGGAATCATGAATAAGAATTTAGATCATGCCATTTGAGACTTAGTTGAAGAAATTAGGAATGCATAGTTTAGACAAGAGACACATAGGTAGGAAATGATAACTATCTTAAAGGATTTGAAGGACTGTCATATGGAAGAAGAATGAGATATGTTCTGCTTGGCTTCAGCAGGCATAAGGAGGTACAATAAATATGTACAATGACGCAAAGAGGAAGATTTAGGTACAATGTAGGAAAATACTTTCTGAAAATTAAAGCTGCCCACCAGTGAAATTGGTTGCCTTATTGCAGTTTTTGTTTTGTTTTGTTTTGTTTTGTTAATCAAAGACTGAATTTCTATGTGCCACCTATATTGTGGAGCATTTCTTATATAGGTATAGGTTGGACAAGGTTTGCTTTGAGGTTTCTTCTGAATTTGAGATTCAGTACTGTGATAGCTTCCTTGTTTGGTGCAGATTAATTCTTCCTATTCTCTAGGGAAAATCTTTCTGGTCAAAAATTTTGGGGTTTTATAAGATTCTGAAAGTCAATTGACTTGATCTTAGGATAATGTAATATGATTTAGGTCAGGAAAAGAGTTATTCAATAGTGAGCCTAGCAAGCATCTTTCCTGGTCATAAAATGATAAGTAAATGTCTTGATCATAATCATTCCACATTCAGCTAATTTAAAAATAATAATTTCTGCGAAAATTTTGGTGATGCTATCTGTTTTTATATTTAGATATTAAGGCTATGTTTATGTAATGACAAAATAATTAATTAATTTGGTCATTAAATCACTCTTTTTTATAATTCAACCATTAATTTAGCATGATATATTCCAAAATGATTTGTTTTCATTTTTTCCCTTTTGCTATTGTTTCTACATAGACAAAAACATTGATATTCTGAATTTAGATATAATAATCTGATTGGGTATGGTGAAGAATCTATAAAATTATTTTATAAATATCAATTTATATATCTATTTATAAATATATAGCAAAACTCACTTAGCGCCATAATAGTGGTCTGTATTGATCATAAAAAGATGTTCCAGAAAAAATCCCAATCGATCATAATGAATAATTTCTGAACCCCTACTATGTGATCAATAGATGCCAGTTATTGTAATAACTGGCAATAAGAAAAGAAAAATAAAACAATAACCATCCAAGACTTTAAGAATTGAGACAAAAGTAACATGTTTGAAACACTGAAAAATAATACAAAATAGCACTCAATTAATAAATTGAGTGGCAGAAAGATAAGTGAAGTCTGAGTCAAGGATGATAGTGCTTTAAAGATTTTGATAAGCAGGTGGAAGAATGGACAAGATTGAAAACTAATGTAAGGAATCAATGGAACTGAAAGGAGAGAATCAAAGGTGAACAAGTTGTGTCTGTGGTATGTTGACGTTGTTGTTGTTGTTAGTTTGACTAGAAAATGAAGAAGAATAGGAAAGAACACTTTAGCTATTGATTAGCAATTTAAAGTCTATATTCTAGAATTACCTCAATCTGTACCATACTAACTAGTTCAAAGTTATCGTTGCATTCTGTTGAATGATAATTAAGAAAATAAAAAAGCAACAAAACCCACAAAAAAAACCCAATCATGTAGAACAGTTGGAAACATTCATATGCTATGCTATAGAATACATATACATTATATACTAATGCCACATTACATCAATATATCAGTGCTTTGAATTATTTTTCCAGTGGTGGTAAGGGGTTTGTGTTTCCCTTGATCCCTAGTTCCTTTGTGGCCAAGGGTATGCATTTGCAACATGGCAGTGGTTCAGAGTTGTAAAGATGACTGCCAAGGATTAGATTAGTCAATGTTCACAGAGCAACATTTCATATGTAGGCAAAACTTTTAATGTAAATTTCTTTCATCATATGAAACCCTTATTATGAATTGGAGTATGAGGAAATTGACAGGTAAAAGGTTAAACCATATACCTTTTCACTTAGACTTGGTTTTTATGGAATACAAGTTTAAAAAAGCTGGTAGACTACGAATTTAAAATTATGATAAAGAAGATCTACCTTTTAAAATCTATTACTTTCTGAAAATGTATCTACTATCTATCAAATAACTTTGCTGCAATTATTAGTATCTCATCACTACCTAATTTATTTTCCTGATTACCTGGACCTAAGGATTATCTGGTCATACCATTTCTTCCCCCAGTACAATTTATAGTTACAATTTTGTCATCGTATGTGAGACTAAAGTAAAATTATATTGTATATTACATTGATGAATTTATCAAAATTTACTCAAATGTTTATAGCAATGAATACAGAAAAAAATCACCTCTGAGGTTTTGATGATATACTAGAGTACTTCTACTTCTGTACAAAACCTCTGGAGAAGAGTAAACAGATATTTGCCATACAATTCTGAGTGTCAGTGTTTTACTGTATGAGACTGGGCTTTTCCTCCCTTTTTCTTTTTTTAAATTAACTTCAAAAGATTTGGTTTTTTTTTTCCCTATTCAATGTAGTTTCATAGACAAGAAAAAAATCCAATTGGGTCTCATTGATTTATTACAGGGCAGATTAAGTATAAAAGTCTTGATTGGCTTTCAATAGGTAATCATTTTTAAAGCAATGGCTACATACCAACTGGAAGGGGAGAATCACTCCAGCCAAATAGCCACTTGTTTCTGAAAGTCTAGAAAATGGAGATAAAAGTGTTTTCCTAGCACGAATTATCTAGATAATTGTCTCATTTCTCCACTTCACTTGGCATGTGTAGACATAGTTTTAATATCCTACATCTACTGAAAAGTCTTTTTATTTCAAATAAGAATAATAGCTGCAGTCAAGTATGTTAATGTCCATAATCATTGTAATTTTTGCAAATTATAACTGTCAGTGGTCACAAACCTACCCAATGAAAACAGAAGGTAACAATTTAGCCTTTATATTACTGCTCTCAGAAAAGAAGAGCCACTTGTAGGAAACTTAAGTAGTAAGGCAAGTTTCTAACATTTATGCTAAAAATAGGAGACTTTTTTCTCCTCTAATGGGACTATTTCCACAGTACCTTTTGTGGACTTTTTTTTTTCCTTTTTTTTTTTTTTTTGTAAGCAAGATTCAGAGCCAAAAACTGGACCACAGCTTTCCATTTACATCATTGGTGATGATGTACTGAGGTAGTTCCACTTCTGTACAAAACCTTTGGAGAACATAACTAGATTCACAGCTTTAAATTAAATCTATTCATATACAAATATTAAATTGGCCTAATGCACCAAAGGGAATAAAATTCAACCAATTCTTTTCTTAGTACATGTTAACATTAGAATTATAGGGTTTTTTAATTCTACATAGGACTATAACTATTTTGAAGAGAAAGAAAATATGGAATGTAATATAAATTAATATGGATAAAAATTTATTTTTGTCTCAAGAATGCTTAAAGACATAGGTTGTTGCATTTTCCCTTTGAAGAAAAATAGTTTCACCCAACATTTCCAAGCGACAAGAACAACATTAAGTTATATATATATGTATATATACACATATATAGTAGAAATGAAGAGATTACATTAAGTAAGGTTTATTCATCTTCTTCTTAGAAGAACTTAATTTCTCATATTGCATGCCAAAATCTCTATCTCTACTGATCTTTAATTTTAAAGGTTTCCCAAATTGTATCACATAGAAAATATTAACCCTTAATAGATGTATATGCATATTCATTTAAAGAGAAATAATGATCAAATACCAAATTTTCTATAGGAAAAAAATGATAGGGACTAAAACATAACCATTGAATTAATGTATTTATATATACAAAAATTATACTGGAAAAGAAATTCACTAAGGGCATTTCATAGAATATTTACAATGAACCTTCTTCAGATGGTACTTATTTTTCTTAATTACATGCTGCTTGGAGATTTTTAAATGTCATATACTTTAAGTCTAAAGTTAATCCTGCAGTGTTCCTGCTGTACATTCTAACTGTCCTCCAAATAATTACAGAGTGGAGACTTGACTGTCATTCATGTGTATCCATTCCATTGTGTGAGGAGAAAAAGAAAATGGTTGCCCATACATTAGCACATCACCCATGGCTAGTGCAATGACAAGATAGATTAGGATGTATATTAAATCTCACACATGACTGCCTTTCTGTATCAAGGTAAAAAATACTTGCTCTTACATACATTAGGGACCAGAGTTGGACTGACATCTACATTAATATTGACAGCATATCAGCATATATATTTTTTACATTTACTGAGTCAATAACTAGTCTAAACCTGGTAAAAGTTAGATAACAAAAAGAAAAAAAATTAGTAGGCAGCATTATTTTCTTATACCTAAAAATAATTTAACCCCTAAATAGGGAAATGCTTTCATGAATTATCAGTTCTACAGTCATACATCAACTGGTACATAAAGCTGTGACTTGGTAATCCAATCTCATTTGTCAAACAAGAATTCTAGTAGATAAGGAATGGTTCTAGAATAAGAAACATTTGGACATAAATATTATATATGTGTATATATGTATATATGTAAATATATGTATACATATATAGGAGACTAGTTATAATAAAAGCTGGATTAGCATCATTTAATTAATTTAGTCTCCTATATATTATTTCCAGTGATATATTAAATTTTTCAATAATCCCATTTCTGTAATAACTACAAGAGACAAATGTATATAATACTTGTAAAATATGAAATGCTTACTTTCTTAGTTTATTACACATATATTTATATTTATTTATCATATTCGGAAATAACTTAAGCTAGAAGCATTATGTAAGTTAGATGAGAGAAGATATTTTACTATTTACCTTTATTGTAAAATCTCCCATAAATAAGCAGTAGCATCTTTATCACAAGCCATGTCTGGGCTTCATTAATAATTAAATATTGCTTTCCAATGATAGCTATTTTATGTTCTTTAGGTTTTGAAATATATTATCTTCACCATGAAGCTCACACATGCTATTAATGCTTTTAAGGTGACCACACATTTTACGTACATGAACAAGGATGCTGAGAAATAAAAATGTTCATTCCCCAGCATTTTTCTATAATTGAAAGGCTATTGAAAGAGAACTTCAATGAAATCAATGCCAAAAAAAACCCCAAACAAACCCAAACCAAAGTTAAAAACAAACAAACAAACCAAAAATCCTGGTGTCCAGTAGAGTCTGTTATTGACCTAATGCTGATATGTAAATGGTTGTCATTTCAATTTTAGTAATTAGACTATAGTTGGAAGCATCTTAGAGAATCATCATTCAAAAGAAACAAAATCACTAGACAACCATGCAAAATTCTTTAGATTTTAAATGCACCAAGCAGCAAAATTTTAAGTGCTGTTAATCTCAAAAGTCAAACAAGCTTTTATTAAAGCACGTCTTTGACAAAAGACTACCTTTTCTCTCTGTTTCAGTATGCTGTGGAAGATGATGCAACTTAAAATGATGTTCTCAGCAATAATTATCTCGGTAAGATCCAAGCTTTTATTTATGCAAGTCCTTGAAAATGATGCTGAAACAAGCCATGTCTAAATTGAGCCCATGGACATAAGCTTTTCCATCAGACAACCTTACAGGTAAACAATGGGCAGGAAAAAGAGGCCTCTCTATGCGATTTTGTTAATGCTATTTTAGCCTCTTTTAACAAGATATACATACACAGAAACATACATACACAGACAAACACACATATTACATATGTATATGAAAAGATGCAGAGAAATGCTTGACATAAAATTAAGTAGCAATCTAGTTCTTGAGATGTTTATAGCATTTAGGATGATTAATTAATATCTGTAAAACCCACTGAAAAGGTTAAAAGATCATTTTAACATTTAGTAATATCATGATCATCAGAATGACTTATTTTCAAATTCTCTATGTATTTTCCTATTTATGCTCAATAAAGTGATGAGGCTGCATTTGTTTAAATTATTTTAATAGTAGAATTTAAGAAATTAACATTTGGAATAATGATAACATTATAGAACCAATATTCATTTTGTATTTGAGAGTATATTATGCCAAATTCCCATAATAGTCCATTTTATATTCTTAGGTTGCTTTTCATTGACTTCAGGTCTAGATTATCCTCCCTAGTGAGTCCCCATACCAACTAATACTATAAAATAGAGAACAGAGAAAGATACTATCAAGAAAAAAATAGCCTTTTAGGTTAAATAATGTTTAAGTATTAGAGAAAATAGTCTGTCAAATTTCAAGATTCTTCAAAAGCAGAGGTTTAAATCATTCACATAATTTCTTTTCTATTGAAACTGCACCATTATAAATTCAGAAGCCAGACATTTTAAATACTATTGCAGAAAACATCTTTTGTTTCTAAATCTTACTCTTAATAAGGACTAAGTGATGCCCCATTTATAACATTTTCAATTCGTAGAGTCCACATGTGGCCACGTACAAAGATCGCCAGACACAGTGTACATTTCAAAAAAGCTAAACCTCATAAATCTCCAGAAATTCCTCACATCTATTATGTTTACCTTCTGCTGCTGATGAGCCTGTTGGGCTCTGTACAGAGGAAATTACAAGCGCTCCAGAAGATTTGGCAAGAAGATGCTAGAAGAAACAATGGG
>NC_133617.1:286215987-286298487 GCF_048593235.1 Sminthopsis crassicaudata | reverse complement strand
ATAACTATATGCATTTTAATATTTTGTTAAAAGATTTTTATGTGCTTCTTTTAAAAAAATATAAATTGGCACAGGTGGTATTTATTTGGCCTTAGATGAAAGTTAGCATTCTGAAATTCCTGAAAAAAAAAAACTTTATATACAGGATCAAACATTGATTTCTACCTTTTCCACCTTTACATTTAACAGCTGAAAGTGGTTAGTAACAAAAAGATTAACTAGTTGGTGGTAAGTCAAACACCCAAAATACAGGACCCATATCTTATATTTGGTTAACACTTACAGACATTGGTTTCTGATTGTTTTCCTTTCTTTCTTTCTTTCTTTCTTTTTTTTTTTAATTAGCTGAATGTAGTGTTCATCTCTATGCAGTTAAATAAGTTTTTGAATAAAGTTAAGATGATAACCATTCCCATTCCCATTAAATAGAATACCAGCATAGCATCTGTATGTTATGAATCATCGCCTGAAAAAACAATTTCTATATAAGAAACTTCAGGGGGAGGGAAGGGTCAAAAGAAGAGATCTTTGAATACCTGAAGACAATATCTTGTTTCCCCTCAGTATCAACCCTTAAAGAATACACTCAAACCTTGATAGTTCAAGGAACTGTTCTGTGCCATTCAAATAAATCATCCTCAAGTAAGTCCAAAAGGAAAAAGACAATCCAGTTTACTCTCTCCAGCTCTACAGATCAGAATCTCCAAAGACCACAGGAAGAATGTGTGTGTATGTATGTGTCTCTGTGTGTGTTGGGGTTTGAGGAAGGGGTGGGTGGTGTTGTATAATACACAAAAGCACTTTCTAGGGAAGGGAGGGAGATGAAATTAAACTCCTTTTTTTCTCATGTAAATCAAGTAACCGTTTATGCCAATTAGTATTCAGCCAATGTAATTTCTAAGATTTCATCCTCCAGTATATTTATTAATAAGTGAAGGGATCAACTCATAAGATCTATGTATGTCCATGTGACAGATAATAAGATGTCTTTTTCATACAGCATACCTAGTGGGGATCCTTATCACTTGTTGATTCAAACAAATTAAAAATGGCACTAAGAAAAGGGGCAGAGAATCCAAATACATGTTTCCTTGTGTCTAAAATCTGTACTGTCTAACACAAAATATCGTTGCTTGTTACTTTGATGTGCTTAGAACAGGGGGCCCCAGGCATTCAGGTTGCCCCATCAACTGTGAGTTTTAATTTGAACAACTTTTTACATTATTTAAAAAAAAACTTACTTTTTTGCCAGCCCATCTTCACCCTTGTACCACCTAAGGCTTGCAGGCGATGCTCTACTCCTGAGCAAGCCAAGCATATCAAGTGTGCCTGCAATACTCACAGGCTAATGAACAATGCACAAAAACAAAAGTAACAGCAAGGCTCCTATTATCTGATCTTCCGTAAAACACAAAAACTGCCTTCTCTGGTGCAGAGGAAGTGCCAGTAAGCCTGCAGGTGTGAGCCAGTTAAAAGAAAAGGCTTTGGCTAAATAGATTCTTTGACTGTCAGGGATTAGAGTCATGGCACCAGTGGTAACACACATCTTTTCCTTTAATTTACAAAATTTTCTCACGAGTCTGCAAGAGTTCACCCCATCAGGGGCTTTCTGAGGCCATTGAAATGTCTTAAGTTTTAATTAAGTTGGAGTTGTCAGAAGAAAGCTTTTTTGGCACAGAGTCAGGGTCATTAATTACTGCTATCTTTGTTTCTTTCTGAAAAAGGAACTCTACTGACTTGTTGGGTTACTTACATAGCCTACATTTTCTATCTGGCAGTTCTTATTCACCTCCAAATGGGACTTGATTAAGCAGTTTACCAATTACTTCCATCAATTCAATTTACAAACCCTCTGAGTATTCTTAAAATTAAAAAAAAAAAAACTTTTTCCAATAGTGGTTTGGGGTGCAGCATACCTAATAAAAGCATCCTGTATGTTGCCAAGCATTTTAATTTGGGTGGGGAGGAGACTTTTTTTTTTCAACATGAGAGTTATAGCTTTTTTTCTCTAAACTTCTATTGCCATTTTTAGGTGTTGTGCACACCTGTTGAAATTCACTTTACTTGCTAACATAAGCGTAAAATGTTCTGTGTAAACACTTAATTAAAAATTATTTTCTTCATTAAATTAGCATGATTTGCATTAGAGAGATTCCATTTAGTATGATATATTTTAATTCAGCAAATATGCTTACTATTTATAGATCAAATGGTGTCATTTTATTTAAAAGAATAAGATCTATTTTCCAGACAAAACAATTTGATGTGATTAAAAAGTTGTAAATCTATCATTTTAAACTGATCAATATGCTATTTTATAGATCACAGAATTGAAATCACTTCTTTTCTCCCCAAGATCATAAATGACTATGAACAAATGTATATTTTCATTCAGTCTCTTTTAAGCAAATTTTAAATTCATAAAACCTTGACTAGCTATTTATTAATATTGGATTTAAATTATTAAATGGACATTTTTCCAAAAATTATGACAAATTCTGATTATATTGTAGTTTGTCATTTTGAATTACTCAGCGCAGCAAGTGATTAAACAGTGACTGAAAACTTTAAATAACTGTTGAAATAATTTTTTTTTTGTTTTCCTCTCTTGGGTTATTATTTCATTTTTCACCCATTTGTTTCATATAAATTGGCATCACCAAGACAGAACCTTGGATAGATCTTCCATGAAAGATTTATGGAAAGACATAGATAAGAATTACACAGAATCAAAAGGCTGAAATCTGACCCACATTGATGAGATTAATACATCTGAATATCCAGGGTACATGAAAAGTTATACATTTTTGAAAAAATTAGGAAGCCTTTCAAATAGAGACAACAGCAAATTAGGACAGGTCTATTGCTGTCCTCCTCTATGCTGGATAGTTTATAAAATCTGATTTTTAAAGGTCACTTTTTCTAACCATTACCCAGAGCATGAATTCAGTCTGTACAATCCCTATTACTACCCATCCACATGGGCTAATAAAAATGCACAAAAGCAAAAGTTATAACAAGATCACTTGAAGATGTCCAATGATGGGAATTCACTACCTCATGAGTTTCCCCCATTATATACTTTTGGAGAATTTTAATTATTATGAGTTCTCTTTGGAGGACTAAATAATATGTCTACCTGTGTTTGTAAGGTTAATAATGTATCCTAAAATATCCCACTGAAATGAATGGAACAGAAAAGGCTTCTAATTCATTTAAGTACCAGAATTAGATATTCTTCTGTTTATTTTTTGATAAGTACTGAAAATACTATCATCATTTGCCTAGAACTATAAAATCAAAAATCATACGAATTCATTGAATATTTTGAGATTAATACATAATGAAAGAGAATTTAAAATTGCTATATGTGGGTAATATATTTGATTACAGGCTAAGAAACTTCTCTAACTGGAGGTAAGCATATAAACTACATGGTGCCAAATAAAAAGAGGGGATAAATCACTTCAGGAAGATCATAACTTAGAGCTGGATTTAGTGCTGGAAAGGAACTTAAAGGCTGACTACCCTTCATTTTATAGATGAGAAATTGGAGATCTAGCTTTTCTATGGTCACAAAGACAGTAGGTATTAGAGATAAGATTTGAATCTGAGTTTCTGCTTCTAGGGCCAATACACATTTTACTATACCAAATTGCTTAAAATTCAGTTAAATTAATTGTTTGATAGAAATAATTACTTAATTAAATGGTTTTCTAATGTATATATATATATATATATATATATATATATATATATATATATATATATATATATAGTGTTTTGTTTTTTGATCATAAAGGAGATTATCAACACCTAAAGACAATAATTTAAGCTATTACCCAATTTTTCTTTTAATACAATTATCAAATCATCCTCAACTTAAAAGTCCTCACCAGTTTAGAAGATGGATAAACTAACTGTACAAGGTATAGATTTATTTTAAAATACTGATATCTATGCCTATTCAGTATATCAAAAGAGAATTTGAATATTGTAAAAAGTATTTCAACAATAACATTAGGTGAGTTATTAAGAAACCAAAACTCCTAGTGTGATGATGTAATTTTAGGGATGAGAAGCTGAAGAAGATATTTTCATACGATTATTGATTGAGAGTTAAAAGATACTTGATAGGCCCTGTGGTTCAACTCTTATCAATCATTTTACAGATGAGGAAACTGAGGGCCAGGGAGGAAAAATTACTTGCTAAGGTCATGCAAGCAGAGATAATATTGAATTCAGATCCTCTAATTTAGAACTTACTGTAACACGCCTCACTGTCTCTCTTAAAATTGAAGGTATTTATATCTTATTTCAGGCAGATAGGTGGTGCAATAAATTAGAGTTCTAGGCTTGAAGTTAGAGTTAAAATCTGATCTTCAATACTTACTATCTGTGTCACCTCAGACAAATCACTTAACCCTATTTGCCTCGTTTTTTGTCATCTATAAAATGAACTGGAGAAAGAAATGGCAAACCACTTCAATATCTTTGCCAAGAAAACCCCAATTATAGTTAGATATGACTAAAAAGTGGCTGAAATATCATATTTTCTTAACAATGTTGTAAGTTCCTTCATAGCAAGGAATGGCCTCCTCATTTCCTAAGGACTGCCAGCTATTTTAATGTCCTATCAGCATTATAAACTCAACCTGTACAAAACATTGTGATTTCTTCCCTAAACTTACTGTTCTTCCAATATTTCCTATTTCTAGTAAGGACACTACCATCATCCCAGTCATTTGGGTTTTTCAATTATCTAAAATTTTTCTGTTTCCCTCATCTCCACATCTAATGTTTTGCAAAGCCTTTTCAGTTCAAGTTTCACAATATCGTTTGCATCTGAATCTCTCTTTTCTCTCATGTGGCACTGCCCTATTTCATGCTATCATCTATTGCTGAAATACTGAAATCCCATCCTAATGAGTTTCTTGCTTCTACTCTTTGCTCCTTCCTAACTATTCTGTACAAAATTTCTAAAATCATCTTCCTCTAACACAAGTCTGACCATATCACCCTAAGTTCTGCTAAAAAATCTTCTTATAGTTACTTATTACCTTGTAGCCTAAAATATAAAATTCTTAGGCTGGCAATTAGTATCATCTGTAATCAGGCTCTAGTTTAACTTTTCAAACATTTCATATCATTTGCCTTGATATATTTTATCTTAGAGCCAACCCATACTATCAGTTGGATTCCATACCTGTCCTTCCATAGTTTATCTCTTTATAATAATACAACAATTTTGTTGTCCAGTATGCCTGAATCTACAAGTCCATTTTATTTGGGATAGACCAAGAGATTTGATGTACTAATTTGGTACCTACAAATGCTGCAGTAGGACAGCAGTTTTAGAAACTTTGTCCATGGACTATTTTCACAGTAATATTAAGCTGCTTTTTTCCTCCTTTGTAAACACTCTTTTCCAATTGCCTATCTATGTAACTCCAGATTTTCTTTATGTGTTTCAACCAAAACAATATATCAAAATTGATTGATTGCAGAAGCAGATATCAAAATCCAGCTATTTTCTGTTAAGCTAGAAATTAAACACATTTGCAAAAAATATGTAAAATAATTCCATTCTCACAATTATTTTGTGTTATGAAAAATAATTTCCACAAAATATTATTTGATATTATTTATTTAACACATAATGGGCTCATCAATTTTAATATCTAAGATAGTAAATATTGGGGAATACAACCAATTAAAAATAAAATAAAATCTCAATAATAATTTTTAAGAAAATAAAGAGGTCTTGAGACCAAAAAGTTTGATAATTATGATACTAGGGTAACAATTTGGCTTGAAGCTATTCTTTTCATTTAACTTTATTTTGTTTATAGAAAGATACATTTTGTTTAATAACACAGACTTTTTGACCTAATATACAGAAATGTGTGAAAAATGAGCAATTCCCTTTTTTTTTTCAGGAGAACTAGGGAAAGAAGGAATTGAGAAGGTTTCTTCCAAAATCCTATGGATAGGAAGTTTCCAGGAAAGAATTTTAAGATAGTGAAGCACAATAAGAAGAGTGCATTTGGAAGCAGAGGATTTGGGTTTGAATTTTGCCTCACTTTTCATTATTTATATGATTTTGAGAAAATTTCTTAATTTTTCTGGATCAGTTTGACATCTGTAATAAATAGGATAAATGGCTGCTCATGTCTTTTCTATCTTTAAAATCTAGATGCTATGATCCTAGGGGGAAGATCATAATGAATAGTGACACACAAATGTGTGTAGCAGACAAAGCAAATCAACCATATAACAATGGAAATTCTATACCAGGCTTTGCTGATACCTATTTTAACATCACATTTGCCTAGACTATTAAAAAACAGTGCAATTAAGAAGATAATAAATATAATATAATAAACTATAGTGTAACAATGTAACATAAAATAACAATACTTGAAAATGTAACTTGGGGTCCTGTGCTTTTGGCTATTTGTTATTTTAATATTTTAATACGAGATTTTTTTTGCTATTTTTTCTTAGCATGGCACTTATGTGCACTTTTTTTGGTTTATTTATTTTTTTTTGGTCAGTGACTTCAGTCATGTCTGATTCTTTGCGACCCCCATTTGGGGTCCATTTGGCCATTTGGCAAGGATGCTGAAGTGATTTTGCCATTTCCTTCTCCAGCACATTTTATAGATGATGAACTGAGACAAATAGAGTGAATTGACTTGCTCAGGATCATAGAACTATCAAATATTCAAAGCTAGATTTGAACTCAAGAAGATGAGTCTTCCTGATTCCAGCCTTACCACTATCTACTGTGCCACCTTGCTACCCTATATGTGCATGATTACTCATATTCAAATCAAATGACCTAGAAGGATTCCTTAGTTAAAGTCAAATTAAATTATTACCATGGGAAACTATTCAAATTATAGAATAAATGAGAAAAATATGGCATTTGAGGCCTTTTTTTTTTTTTACTATAAGTTGGAAAGCATGAGAATAGATATCCTCCAAATATCACATTAAATATTTTTAAAACTTCTATAGAATCATATAGTATGATGATTCCTGGTAACATCCCCAAAGACTAGTCTAGCCCAAGGGAAATGAAGTCATTAGCCACAGTGACTCTGAAGATAGAATGCTAAGTCATGGATGCATTGAAATCTGGAATCTGAATCAATAAAGAGAATGAGCTCAACATTCTTAGCAGAAAAACTTTCCTCATATCTGACTGTAAATATTGAGACTATTTGTCCAGAGAACCTATTATCAAACTGGATATCTTATAGACATCTTAAACTCAAAATGTAAAAATCTGAAATTATCTTTTCCCCAATTCTTCCCCTCTTTCAAACTTTCCTACTATTATCAAGGATATCACCATTTTTCCAGCTCCCCACATTCACAACCTAGGTGTCATCCTTAACTCTTCATTGTGTCTCACTCTGCCAAAGACTTGGCAGGACTCTTGCCAAGTCCTATAAATTTGACTTTCAAGCATTTATATGTCCCTAATGTAAAAATAAATTTTTCTCTCTGACACGTAACCTGGTCATCACCTCACATCTGCTCTTCTGAAATAACCTTCCAGTTGATCTACTACCCTCATGTCTCTCTCTATTCCAGTCCATCTTATTCAGCTACCAATGTAATTTTTCTAAAGTCCAGGTCTGAACATGTCACATAGCTTCCCAAATCAATAATGTTTAGTGATTCCCCTTTACTTCCAAAATCAAATATCAAATCCTCTGTTGCGCTTTTAAAGCCCTTCATGATCTGCTCCCTCAAGCTTTTTTAGACTTCTGGCTTCTTGGCTCCTCCTCTCATACAAAATGCTTGCTTCCTGACTAAATTTTCATCAACTTCTTCCTTATTCCCACTTCCTAAATTCGTAGATTTCTTTCAAATCCCAGCTAAAACATTACTTTCTTATAGAAGCCTTTTCCAGCTCTCTTAATACTAGTGCCTTCTTTCTGAGATTACATTCAATTTATCCCATACATATCTTGTCTCTTTGTCAGAATATAAGCTCTTTAAAAGAAGAAGCCATTTCTACTTTTTTTTTTTTGTATCCCCTGTACTTAGAACAGTACCTGGTGCACAATAAGCATTTAATAAGTATTTACTGATCGAATGATTGAAAACAATAAGGAAAAACATTTAGCCTTCAATCATGAAGTTTGTAGGATTTAATAGCACAATACTGAAAATTAGCAGTTATTTTTAAAAGTATTTTATTTTTGTTTTCTACCTTAATAAATCAGGGCTGTCTTTTGGCAGTCCCAAATTGACTAGTGCTAATTCTACTAAGATTTAACACTGGATTTTGAGGGGAGGGAGACAGTTGAAAATCTAGGGCTGAACCCAGTAGGAAGGCAGTCAACCCAGAAAGCCATGAACCAGGATAGCATCAAACTTCCAATGATATGATGAGTGTGTGTGTGTGTGTGTGTGTGTGTGTGTGTGTGTATTTTTTAAAGATTCACTGTCAGAACAGTATAAATGAAGAAAGTTTATCTAGTGTCTTCAATAATATTTACACAAGATGCATAGTTAATACCAACCTCAAATTACTACAATGAGGAATGAAAAGTAGAGGAACAGGGACAAGAAAAGCTGAGTTACAGAGTGCAATTCTTCCTAGGATATAAAAAGTTCTGTCCTCTTATTCTAATAAAACTATATGTTCTTCCATAGTAATTAGATAGTATCAAGTAGTTAAGTACCTTCTGGGGAGCATATTCATAGCAATGTCCCTTAAAGGAAATCTAGTACAATCATAATAAATAAATATATAAAAATCTTATCTAAACATTCTCCTACATATTGTTTATACATGTAGATTTTCATCCCAATATCAATTATTTGGTAAAAGAAAAATAAAAGGAAAGAATCAGAGAATTTTTTATTATGACTTTAAATCCATATAAGTTTGTAAAGTTGTAAAGTTGAGATTTAGAAAAAAACACTGTGCATTATGGGGATACAATTGACTGTCAAGATAGTAAGTAATATGGTCATAAACCTAAATGGCAATACATTGAGGGATACTTTGATACAGGTATCAAGACTAACTTTAGGGCTTTGTCTAATTATTTATTATGTCTATCCTTAACTTTTATTCTATATTTTTAGTAATTATGTATGTCATATATCTAAATGTTTTAAAGTTGTTTCTTAGATTTTTTTCCCTAAGATGATCATATGCATTCTCATTTCCTTCATTAATCACATTTTCCCCATCTTTATTCATCCCAAATATTCTTTTCTGAATTGCTTCTGATTTATATCTATTTTCCCCTAGAACTGAGATGTAACCTCACATTTTCTATGACTTCTCATTACATTTCTCATCTTTTTTTTTCCCATCATTCCACAATATAGCAAATGTATTATCCAGTTTATGTACCATGTCACTTATCTGTTACGAGTAGATTTCTAAATCTGTTATTTATGGAAGGTCAATTTTTTTTTATTTTAGGGTACCTTATTTAGAAAAAAGTAATTGTGTAAAATTATATTTAAATGATTTTGTACATAAACTATTAAAGAAATACAATATAAAATGTTATAATCTTTGGCATTAATGTACTTTGTGAATTCTTTCTATGATAAAAACTGCTTACAGAGAAAAAAGTGTGACTTAGTTAAATTCATATTTATAAAAACCTTTTATTTTCTTACTGTAAGAATTTTTTAATAAAGTCTTCTTATCACAGTTTAATTGAGGTCAACTTCAATTTTTATGACCAGCAAATATAAAAATTTCAAGTGTAGTTAGCATATTTAAGTAGATTAGATTCACTGATAAATTGTATTTTGGTGTTCACTACAAAAGTGGTATCTTGATCAATTACAAAATTCTGAATGGCTTTTTGTGATAGCTCATGACTTTCCATCTTGAGCTTCCTTGAATTAAAGTTTTTTTTTTTTTTTTTTTTTTTTTTTTTATGAGATTGAAAACTGACCTTCAAGATCAGTAATGAAAGTTGGATTATTAGTTCTCAACCTTAAAGAAATAATGTCTCAGCATGTTCTATTTCAACCACTTGAGCTCAAGGAGGTGTTAACAGAGTTGTTAATTAACCTAGGTCTGGAACCTATTGTGAAGAATCCCAGAAAACTGGAACAATAGGGAGGTGCTTCTTAACCCACAGCAGGGATGAAACTGCCTTTTAATGGGATGATATAACCATAAAAGTCACAGTTCCTGGATATTATGTTAAAACAAGAATGAGAATATTAAACTAATAAACTGAGTTGACCATATGACGAAAAAAACCTTTATAATCCCTTAGAGAAGGCTAGTTTCAGTTCGGGTAAGTACTTAGATAAAGCTTTAAAAAGAAAATAACACTTTTCTCACCTTGAATGATATAACTTTTTGGTGCTGTTTTTTGTATCTGAGATGATTTGATAGTAGGAAGAGAGAGACACATTGCTATAGAGTTCTCCCCTAACTTATTTGAATACTCCAGTTTTGGAGACATCTAGTGAACAGAAAATGACAAGGGTAACTGCAGACAGGAGAATGGTGACAGTTTATCATTCACAAAGCTCAGGTTAGAATTTTCAGGTTGTTTTGGCAAATGACCAGCCTAATTATGAGAAAGTAGAGGAGAGATCACTCATGTAGCCAAAGAATCTCTAATGCTATAGTTGAGGTAATAGGTGCTGTGTACAGTCCCATCTATATATCTAGCCCTGGTTTTTCTCCTGAACTTTGTCACCAATTTCCTATTGAATATTCCAAATGTAATGTGTCTCAGAGACATCATAACCTAACATGTAAAAAATAGAAATTCTAACATTTCCCCCAAATCCACCCCACTATCAAATTTTCCTGTTTCTTTCACTTATCCCTATTCTATTATCTTCCACTACTCATACTCTCTCATCACACATATACAACCAGTTTCCAGTCATGGCATTTCTACTTCCACAATATTCCTTGTTTTGGTCCCTCTTCACAAAGTTTAAGCCCCCAAACCCTTCCACCTGATCTCCTTGCCTTAAGTTTCTTCCCATTCCGGTTAATCCTTCCAACAGTTTCCAAAGTAATTTTCCTTAGGCATACTTCTGATCATGTCACGTATCTATGCAATCAAATAAAGTCCAGTGGCTCCCTAAAGCCTCCAACATGAAATAGAAAAATACTTTGTTTGTCATTCAAAGTCCTTTATAAACTAAACCTCTTCCTAGATTTCCAGTGTTCTTATACTTTACTCCCAGATATGTTTTCTTTAACATTGGCCTTCTGGCTGTTCCATGAAGAGGACACTATATCATCTCTGGGCATTCTCTCTAGCTGTTCTCTATGCCTGGAATGCTCTCCCTCCTCAACTCTGCCTACTGATTTCTCTGGTTTTCTTTTAAGCACCAATTAAAATCCTATCTTTTACTGGAAGCCTTCTCCAATTCTTCTTCAATCTAGAGTCTTTTCCATTGTTAATTAATTTCCCATTTTGTATATGTATAGATTTTAAGTTCCTTGAGGACAGAGACTAATTTTTTTTTTAATATCTCCAGCACTTAGCACAGTGTCTGGCACATAGTAAGTGCTAAATAAAAGTTTACTGATTGATCCAAGATAAGTATGATCTTCCAAATAAAGATTTTCCTAATGCATTCAACTGCTAGTCCCTTCTCTAATTACCTTGTACTTTTTTGTATTTTTCTTGTGTACATTTATTCCGTATGTGCTTACATATGAACATAAATGTTCTGTTTGAAATATAGGAAACTACTTGAACACGAGTACTAGCTTATATTTTATCTTTGGGTACTCACAAAATACAATATTTTAAGAGTTGATTATTTCAATTTTACTTTCGATGTAAAATATTAATAATACTTATTAAAATTCATGTAACCATCATCTTTTGCTAAAAATTGAACTTTGTAAAAACTTTCATCAGCTGTTACTCAGTGGCAGGAAAGATTTTATTTGTAGTACTATTCTTAGAATCATCCAAAGACAAGGTTTTGATGAAGATGTGACAGTTTTGATTTTATCCCTCAAGAAAAAGTCCAATGGAGATACATTAAATTACCAATGTGACCAAGCAAAGAACATCCTCTACAGAACCATTAGTCAAAGAATGAATCATTCATGCAGTGGATAGAGCATCAGCCCTGAATTCAGGAGGACCTGAGTTCAAATCTGATCTCAGACACTTATGCTTCCTAGCTATGTGACCCTGGGCAAGTCACTTAACCCCAGCCTCAGAAAATAATAATAATAATAAAAATTTAAAAAGAATATATCATTCAGAAACTGTCTAAATGTTCTGATTTATTAAAATTACAATTCAAAGTTATTCGACATTCACAAAACTAAATAAGTGTAAAAGAAATTTACATAATTAAACTATCCAATGATGGTTTTGTAAGTTTGTAATGTTAATATAGTTTAAAATGACACTAACTTTTGGGATAACTTGTACTTCTGAATTTTTTAAAGCTTAAAATTGCATTAAGACTTTTGAGACATCTTTTAAGTTTGTTGTACAATATGTTTTTTATTGTTATATGAAATCGCATTGCTACATATACCAGTATGTAATAGAACAAAGATTTTTCTAATGTTTTAATGTTCACAACTTGTGAAAGTATATGGACCCTTCCTTAGAATAATGTTTTTAAATGAACAAAATAAAATAAATAGGATTATAGAAGGAATCTATTGTATTGGATTATAGCTATTAATTTTTTTCTAAAAATAATTTATGGACTCCAGGTTAAGAACTCTTTTAATAGACTGTTATAGGTGCATGTTATATATTTCTGCAAGTGATCAGTGTACTTACTTAGACATTGAATGTAAATCTAAGTACTTTGTACTGCACTGCAATTAGTGTCCTTACTTTAATACATGCCAGATTGTCATATAGGCCATCTAGGCTATTGATTATATGCTATGCATTATTTTTTGAAATGTATTTTATTTTCCCCAAAAATTACTTCTTAAAATATTTTTTCACTTTTTTTTTTTTTTTTTTTTACATTTTGAATTCCAAATTTTATCCCTTTCTTCCTATGGGTTGTGGATTTTCTAATACTGTCACTCATAAACCACAATCCCAATGTACTCCTTAATCCCATTGATTATTAGTCAGCAAAAGTTAATTATCTTTCAGAAAGGAATATTTACCAAGATAGTACAATAAAGACAGTGCTCATAAACTTCCCATGTGGTATGTGTAACTTTCTCTTAGATTCTGAGAATAAGTGCCCCTGTAGAATTACAAGGCTGCTCTTTTTAGGTGTGTCTTAATAAAACCTGGCTCCTGATGTTTTCATATCAGCCACCTCAGTTCCAAGTACATACTGCTATTTGCATTGAAGTAAATGTTTGAAGTTCACAAGATCAACCTCTGGTCAAGAGAAAGGGAGAGAGAAAGGGGGAGAAAGTAGACAAAAACTGCCTCCAAGTGATTTCACCTAAGATGCTTGGCATTCACCTGACATCTGATATCATGGTGGGCTTCTTTTGGAATCCCAATTTCTGAACTGGCTTTAGTCTGAGTACTATAGGGTGTGCCAGATGTTTCTCATTTGTCATCTTTGTACCTAGTTTACATCTTTGATTGATTGATCATATGAGTGATTCTGTAACTCAAAGAGGCATTGTTATCTGATCCTAATATCAAGTATAAATTCTATTAATTGATGTTGAAAGCTGTTAGACATCTCTCTTGTACCATGAGAAAACTATAGTTAACAGATAACTATTATTAACTTATTAAATGAATATGTCACATGATTCATATTTATTTCCTTTTGCATATATGTGCATATAAACATATGTATTGAATCCTATTTTCCTAAAGCTAAAGATCTTCCTTACTCTTTCTTACACAAACAAAGAGAAATTCTGAATAGGTCAAAATATATTCTCTTCACCTATGTGACACCACTCAGAATTCCCTGAACATGAACTAGCCCATTACTTCATTTTTTATTCCAGAATTAGGAATGAAATTACTTGAGCAAAAACATGTGAGTGCAAATGAATTTTAATAAAATATAAATGAGAAAAGTTCTTTTATTGTTTGTTTTTACTGTTTTGGGCTCATAATAATTTAAATTTATAAAGAGGATGCTAATGAGTACAGAAAAGAAGCTAGAGGAAAAGTGAACTTCATGAATGTTACAGTTTTAATCTAGGCTGGCTATTTCTCTTCAAATTTATGTGGCTAGACCATCAAAAGCAGGTCACAAAAGCCAACCTGCATTCATTTCTATATGTACCTTATTGGAAACTGTTCCTGATTTTATATTACAATCAAGTCTCCCTGCTTTTCATATAATATTTTTGTTACTACATCTCAGGACCACATTTATTTTTGCCATCATGAGAAATGGTTAACTTGAACTCAGTGGTGGTACATTTTTAACTTTCTGATGATTACTGGCTATTTTTGTCTTTGAACAACCTCTCTTGATCCTACAAGTTTGTTATTTGTTTTGGTCACTAAATAACCTTGTACTTCATCATAACTAACACTGCATTAGCACCTTCCTTTGAATTGAACCTGAGTATCCACAGGCTGAAAATTAAATATATTTTCTCAGAACTACCAGGGGAGATGGTTTCAAAATCATTTATGATAGACCCCGTTCAAGTAATGTACTCCCTTGCAGAAAAGCTAAATGTGTTTCCATTGTAGTTCTGGCAGTTCTCCAAGGGAGTGTACCCTCTCTTTGAAAGTATTCTAAAAATCTTGATTTTATTTATGAGTAATGTTTCTCTTACAGGAACTCTTAATTTTTAAAATATTCAATTGATGTTCACCACACAATTTGATCTACCCAACACAAATGTTTGTAAGTATTCAGCCTGAAATATTGGTCTTCTTCTGTGTTTTCCAAATATATGGAAGAGAGAAGGTGATAAAGGCATATGACATACCTCATAGCCCAAGATAATGAGAGGCTACTTTCCTATGATCTTAACTTGAAGTTACTTTGGAAATTAACTGATATTTTCCCACAAAATTCTCCTCAGATACAAGGATCAATGATCCTTTATGAAGATGAAAAATTACTTGGACATGCAGATACTGTTTGTTCAAATCTTTGTGCAATTTTCAGAGTTTTAATGTTTCTTATCACATGTACCTATACTCTAAATCTCTTCATTATGGTGCTTCAAAATATATCTGTATCATATCCATTGAATAGAGAAGGTTTTTTTGTTTGTTTTTGAGAAGGTTTTTTTTTTAAAGAATTCATTTATTTGTTGTAATGAGCAATGGCATAAGTGATTAATATTATAGAAATGCATTTCCTTATCCAAAGAATTCTCTTAACAATGTACAGTGAAGAAAGCTAAAAATTAGAAACTAATTTTTATTTCATCAGCTTAATCAAATGCAACTTTTAGCACAATGATTACTGCATAATAGGCAGTCAACCAATTCTTGCTGGCTAATTGATTGAGTTGTCAAAAGAATGAACTAAAAACTATTTTCTCTCTCTCATTTTCTTTCTTATTCTCACTCTCTCTCTACATATATATGTATTATATCTATATATTTATATATGTGAACACATCTATGTCTTCAAATTTTATTTGGAACTGAAGCACTAAAATATTTTAAAATATTAAGCAATTACTAAAGGTCTAAAAATGCAAAAAGGACCAAACTATTTAAATGATTTTTACTTTCAACAATAAATATAATAATAATAATCTACATTTGTACAGCACTTTATGGTTTTCTAAAGGCATTCAAATACATTATCTTATTTGACCCTTATAATAGGGAATTACTAAAATGGTTATAAATTGAACCATGGGTTTTCTTTTCTTTGTGGGGGCAAAGAACTGAAAACAAGAGAGCACAATCAATTGGAGACTGATTGAACAAATTAATATATATATATATATATATATATATATATACACACACAGAATGGAATACTAATGTGATATAAGAAATTTTTTAAAAAGACAGTTCTTTTTTTTTTTTTTTTTTTTTTTTAAAAAGACAGTTCTGAAAAGACCTGGAAAAATATATATGAGCTGCTGCAGAGTGAAGTGAGCAAAAAAGAAGTAGAACAATTATTATTTTTTTAAAAAAAGGTATTTCTGAAGGACTTAAAAACTCTGATCAACAAAATAATCAATAATTATTTGAAAGAACTGATGAAAAACACTGTCAACTGCAAAACAAAGAGATGATAGACAATGAGAAATGTAATTTTGGACATGATCCCATAAGAATTTCATTTGTGTAACTATGTTTATATTATGTAGAAGCTCTTTCTTCCTTCCTTCCTTCCTTCCTTCCTTCCTTCCTTCCTTCCTTCCTTCCTTCCTTCCTTCCTTCCTTCCTTCCTTCCTTCCTTCCTTCCTTCCTTCTTTCCTTCCTTCCTTCCTTCCTTCTTTCCTTCTTCTCTTCCTTTTTTCTCCCTTCCTTTCTTCCAGGGGGTATAAAAGGGTACGGTGTAGAAAAAATGCTTGATATTTGAAATAAAATTAAAGAAGAAAATATTTCAGGAACATATTCAAATTTTCAGGTTTTTTTTTTAAATCCACTAAAGGGTAAAATGAAATTACAATGTATCTCATTAAATATGAACATTCAAAATCTAACATGATGATCCATTTAGGTTTCTGCTTTTCTAGGTGGTTAGTAAGTCTTTTAGAATAATGTAGCCTTCACATTTTTGATAGTTAATTGTGCTGGGTTGCTGTTTGGCAATCAACTAACTCACTGGTCTGAGGACAGATAATTTTTTTTAAATACTTCATCACCAAAACTTCACCAGTATGCCAACATAAATCACTATTCCATAGATGCTAAGTGGCTGAAAAAAGCTCACTGTGGGAATCTCTACAGTTACAAACTATGTAGGTAAACTTTAGATAAAATAAGCTACCACTAAGACCAATGACCAAGTAACAAGGGAAAAATTCTTAGGTCCTACCTTATCAAAAAGAAAGCATTTTTTCATGTTATATATATTTTGTTGTCTTACTCAACACTTATCCCAAATATGGTCATTTTATTTGTAGATATGACAACAACAAAATATTTGGAATGTAGTGAAAAAAAAAACAAAATAAAAATAAAAATTAGTTGATAAGGTTCAGAGACAATAATCTTTAAATAGTTAATCTAACAATTTTTTTTCAGTTACTAACTCAGGGTGCTTGATTTTTAAAAAGTAAACATCTATACAAAATAAGTGCCCTTAAATCTCTTGAAGTATTTTATATATGTTGCAGTTGAAATCTCCACATCCCAATTCAGAGTTTTTTGTTCATCTTCCAGAACTCATTTACAGGGACAAGTGTTCATATTTCAATGTTGGATAAATTTGGGAGAACTGATTTAGGTGCTGTAGACTTTAAATTTATTTTTTATCAACTTCAAGCTCATAAATTACTTATTCTAATGACACATAACTAGAAATTAAAAACTACAACTAAAGTTATCACTAAACTTGATTTTAAAAAAAGAAAACAAAAACAAAGAACCAAACATGTTTTGGTCTGGAGGTTGCCATTTGAGAAGTTTTAAAATTTAAGTATACTCTCAGTTTCATTTTATGAGTAGTCATTATGTATCTGTTTCTATTTTTCTCTGGTTCTGGTCAGGTACTGATAATATTGCTTATTATTTTCCCTTTCTCTTTTTTCTCATGTCTTCCCCTACTTTGTCTGAAACCTAAACTTTTTTGTTCCAGTAATAGATAGATAACAGATAAAACATGGCTGAAGTTCATCCCCTTGCTTTTTTCCCCCCTTCTTACATTCTCCTACATTTAAGTATTTTGACTACCTTTTCAAAGAGTAACTTTTCTCTGAACTTGGCTCAATAGGTCCGAAGTATAACATTTTAATGAGAGTCTTCTTCCCAGTGCACACCCAAATGTATTTCTCCTCACTGATATTTACAAATTGATTTATAGGGTCTATTGTTTTTGAAATATGGAAACCAGATTACCATAGAAGGTCAGACAACATTGATTACATAGATAAGTGGAAAAAGATGAGCTAATCATAAAAAAAATGAAAAAGAACATAGTGATAGCATAAATACTACACCAGTAACTTTAAGATTATAAAAATAATTAGAGGAAGGCATCTATTATCTTGGATAAATCTTTCAAAGCAGAATTACAGAAGCACATAGATAAGGATTTTTTAGGATACAAAGGTATGGAAGAACTGCAATTTATATTAGTACAGTCTACAAATTAATGAAACAAATAATGCAAGAAAGTAAGGCAGAAAATATCTCATAATTTGAATTTTCCAAAAAAAAATCAATTTGAACTTCTCATTAGCCTCAATTAGAAAGATTGTTTTTATCACTTTCCATTTCATGGTCCACCTAAATTTGTCCCATATATCTTCCAAATGAAAAAGATACTGATGTTCAGGATTACCATTAACTGAAACTTTTCAAATCCCGTTCTGGATATGTATTGTTATCACAATAAGAAAGACTGTACACCGGAACTTCAGGGGCGGAAGAGGCAGCTGCTATGGACAATATCTCTGAAGAGTAAACCAACTTTTTTCTTTCACTGGAACTCAGTTCATACATGAGCTGGGAAATAGAGGATTAATGTTGCTTTTGCCTGAATTGTAAGTTAGCCCTCAAACTTTTATAAGATTCTGTATGGAACATGAGGGAGAAATTTTCAGTTAGAAATTATATTGCAGCAGGGCACCTAGACTGTAATGCTTCTAGAAGCCAGTGCTTAACTTTCTGTGCTTGACTTAGAACATTTTCTCGGTATGCTGATGCTGTAGAGAATCAAGTCAACAGAAAGGGTTTTGTTTGTATTACCTTCTTCCCTTCAACTAAAGTTAATCCAGCTGTCACCATTTTAGAGTAATCTCTGATTACATACTTCAGTGAATAATAAACATCTAAACTCTCTCCTTTGTTAGAGTATGGTTGGTAGGAATCTAGGGTATGAAAAGTACAATCACACCCCTGACAACAGTTGTTGATTCTCACAGCCAGTCATTATACTGTCCTAATAAGAGGTATTCTGACTGAACCAGGAAGTTGTTCCTAGAGAATCATATTGATTTTTTTCTGCGTATACTGATATTGTCTGCAACCCCTAGAAAACAATATACTGGCAGCCCTCTTTGTAGTGGCCAAAAATTGGAAAGTGAATGGATGCCCATCAATTGGAGAATGGCTGAATAAATTGTGGTATATGAATATTATGGAATATTATTGTTCTGTAAAAAATGACCAACAGGATGATTTCAGGAAGGCCTGGAGAGAGTTACATGAACTGATGTTGAGTGAAATGAGCAGGACTAGGAGATAATTATATACCTCAACAATGATACTGTATGAGGATGTATTCTGATGGATGTGGCCATCTTCAACAATGAGATGAACCATATAAATTCCAATAGAGCAGTAATGAATTGAACCAGCTACACCCAGTGAAAGAACTCTGGTAGATTACTACGAACCACTACATAAAATTCCTAGTCCCTCTATTTTTGTCCGCCTTCATTTTGGATTTCCTTCACAGGTTAATTGTACACTATTTCAAAGTCCAACTCTTTTTGTACAGCAAAATAACTGTTTGGACATGTATACATATGTTGTATTTAATTTATACTTTAACATATTTAACATGTATTGGTCAACCTGCCATCAGGGGGAGGTGGTGGGGAGAAGGAGGGGAAAAATTGGAACAAAAGGTTTGGCAATTATCAATGCTGTAAAATTACCCATGCATCTATCTGGTAAATAAAAAGCTATAATTAAAAAAGAAAAGGAAAACAATATACTGTATTGGAAAGAATATTGTATCAAAATATTTGGAAACTTGTATTCTATTCTCAAGTCTATCAAAAAATTTTATTCATAGGATTTGACAGTGAAGGTGTAGGTAGAGGCAGCAAAAAGACTTGTTTATAACATACTAATGTATGACTCTTTTTCTCCCCACTCTTATGGCACTGGGCACGTAATGTTTCAAAGTTTATGTCCAAAGTTTATGTTTATATGATGGTAAACAAGCATATGATGGCATGTTAATAATAGCATGTATGCCACAAAATTTCAAAGACATATTAGATTACATTGGTACAGACTTTCCAATATCAACAATAAGGTCGATGGACTGTTTGGACATAGAACATGTCAATATTAAAAAAAGACAAGAAGGCAAGCCCTGGCCCAGACTGTGCCTTACTTTATGATACAAGGCAAGTGACCTAAGCTCCACAGAAATTATTATTATGAGATAAATATTTGTTTATGAGATAAATTTAGGGATATGAATCACCTAAGGGACCACCTAGTCTCTTCATTTTGTAGCTGAGAAAAGTGAGTCCCTGAAATATGTAACACACAATGCCACATGGAGTCAGGAAATAAATAAAGATAAGTGCCTTAAATTCATATCCAATGCTCTTAACACTGCACTATGCCAGGTTTTTTCTTTAGTCTTAATGAATAAAGGAACATCCAATTGTCTTTGATGAGTTTAACTCAATAGACCAAGATGAGCTACTTTACAAGTAGAATCAAAATAGTGGATATGATTGTTCAGTTGCTGTCACTGAGCTTTAGATAAAAATTATAGATAAGAGTCAAGGTACCAGGTATCCTGAAGAAATGCAAATGTCTAAATATTCTAAAGAGAGAAAAAAAATAGAATCTGAAAACAACAGGACACAACTTAATTTGATAGCTGACAAAATTCTATAATGAATTTTTAAAGAAACGAGAAATGAACATTTGGAATAGGAAACAGCAATCACAAACACTCAGAAAAGTTTTATCAAGAAAGAGGCATGCCAGACCAAATTTATCTTTTTTTTCAATGTTTCTAGACTAGTAAATCAGGGAAATACCATAAATTAAATTTACCTAAATTTTAGCAAAAGCACTTGTCAGTATCTCAGATAGGTGAACAGGTGAAACTAAAAAGAAAATACCATGTTCTAATTCAAAAGAGACATTTAGTACATTTTATCATATGGTGTTATTTTTTTTTAATGATTTGGATAAAGATGAGGGAGGAAAGTGGGGGAGAAAGAGAGAAAAAGAGAGAGAGAGAGAGAGAGAGAGAGAGAGAGAGAGAGAGAGAGAGAGAGAGAGAGAGAGAGAGAGAGAGAGAGAGAGGGAGGGAGGGAGGGAGGGAGGGAGGGAGGGAGGGAGGGAGGGAGGGAGGGAGAGAGAAGAGAGAAAAGGAAGGAGGGAGAAAAGGAAGGAGGGGGAAGGAGGGAAGGAGGAAAGAAGAGGGAGGAGAGGAAGGAAAGGAGAGAGAGAAAGAGGGAGACTGAAACTATGTGGGACCAAATTTAAAAAGATGAAATTTAAGAGGAATAAATATAAAGTATAAAGTCTTAGGTAAGTCAGCATGATTTAATAGATGGTATATTGAAATTGGACTCTGGAAAACCTGGGTTCAAATCTTTCTTTTGGTGCTCACTAGCTCCATTACACTAAGCAAATTGATTATTTTCTCTGTACCTCAAACAATTCCCTGGGACTTATTGACTAAATCACAGATGCGTTGCAATTTGCATTGTTATTCATGCTTACAAATTATGAACTCTGAAACCAGTAATGATAGTTCCTTCATGTATTTGCTATACTCTCACACAACACACTCGGTATCTACACATATACATAAGAAGCAGCCATAATGACATAATATATGAAGAATTCAAAGGAACTTGGAAAGGAGTATAAAATGATATAAAGTAATGAGTAGAACTACCATAATTTACAAAATTATCACAATAATGTAAAGAAAAACTATTTTGAAATTCTGAAAAAGTCTTGATCAAAACTGTGATCAATCGTTATGTTAGAAAACTGTTGCTAAAGCATGTCTGCTGCCTCCTGGCAGAAAGACTAACAGATATAGATTTCCAGACATTTCCAACGTAATGGTTTCTTTTGCTTAACTATAAATATAACTATATATTTGATATAAAGAATGACTTCAACAAGTACAAGAAGGAGTTAGAAGTTAGAATTTAATTAGTTAGAAGTTACAGTTAGGGTTAGGGAAAGAAAAAAAAAGTCTAAAAGAGCAACAATAAAATATTAAAAACATACCAAATAACTCCCCCCAAAAAAAAGAGTTCAGAAGAAAACATAAATAAGGTAATTTTTATTACTTTCTTATTAAATGTAAAATGTTTTTAAAACTATATTTAAAATAAGTTTATAGTTTTATAGGGGGAAAAAAAAGAAAGAATATTGACTTTAAAGTCAAAGATTCTGCATTTGGAGCCAGGCACCAGTGCTTCCACATATGTGACTTAAACATGTCTCCTGGCCTCTTTTGACCTCATTTTCCTCATCTATAAGAATAACTAACTAATCTCTAAGGTCCCTTGCATCTTTAAAAATATAATCATACATCTACACATGCACAAATATACATATATCATATACTTAAAATGTCTGCTTATAAAAATAGATTCTTAATTACCACATATATTCTCAGCTTTCAATATTTTCATATTTATCAAGCCTCATTTTTAAATTAATTTCAGTTATTAAAAGTCTCTGTCCCTCTACCATATTTAGGATATATTTATTTTTTAAAGTAACCCAGACCTTGGACTTGGCTAAGCTGGCTTTTCCCACATGATGAGGCCCAGTAGGGGTTTACTTCAACAAGAGCTCTTATAATTTCTCCTAGCTGGAGAACTTGATTTGAACATTTGAATAATAGCACAGCATTTGGGGAGAAGTATTATTATTTTTTAATCCCTGAGAGATTCTAGCATCTTCAATCTATGATTATCCAGAGAAATTACTTATTATGTGTTGTTACTGCTACTAATAATAGCAATTATTATTATTTAATAGATGAAAGCTAGTTTTGAGGTAGTTGACTTTCATAGCATGATACATTTTTTTCTAAATTATAGATCATATAAGAGCATTTTACAATGTAATAGGAAAAGACAAAAACTGTAGACTTAGATGTAGTTCTTTCTATATAATCTTAAAGTAACTACTTGAAGAACACATTTCATGAATGAAACATGAAATTTCCTTTTGATATCTTCTCTGGATGGGTTGAAATATATTTAAAATATATTATATATATATATATATATATATATATAAAATGTTCATAATTCCATTTAAAGTTTGGAAAAAATAATACTTCAAGGGTTGAAGAGTGAACATGAAATGCTGCTAGATTTAGGGTCAAAGAATCTGGGTGCAAATCCAGGCTTTGATACTTATTACCTACATAACCTTGAGGAAATTGTTTAATATCTCTGGGTTTCAGTTTCCTCTTCTATTAAATGAATATATTTCTCTTGTTGGACAAAATATCTTGGAAGACAAGACCTTTTTGCCCTAAAGCTATGATCCCATGATTTAAAATTTGACAAATCCAAATTTGAACTCATTATCTCCTCCCTAACCATGTCACAATTCATCCTGCTTCCAGACTCTCATATTTCTACTAGGGCATTTCCTTCTACTCCACATTTTCTTTCATTCCATAAATTCACTTAATTGCCAAGTCTGCTGAATTCTATTTCCACAATATTTCTCATATTCATCCCCCACTCTGATTCAGCCTCTTATCATCTTTTCCTAGGCTTTTGAAACTGACATCTAATTGTTCTCTCTGCCTCCATTTTTTTTTCCTTTTCCAATTCCTCCACAGAGTTACCAAAGTTCCCTCACTGCTAAGCAGAAGTGAACAATGTATCTGTTCTAGTTCATAAACTCTAGTGACTTCCTATTATCTCTAGGGCCAACTTCAAATCCTGGCATTTAAAGACTTTTACAACCTGGTCCTATATATTTTTCCAGCCTTATTACACATGACAGTGGGAATACATGAAATATAAAATCTTCTGGGCCCTTCAAAGTTGGAAAGTCCTCCTCCATCAAGGGCAAGGATTATTTTCCTTTCTGTAATCCTAGCATCTATCACAGCACTTGACATTTAGTAGGCACCTGATAAATGTTTGTTGATCAATTGATAGATCTACAAGGAGGTAAACTGGAAGCAGGGAAAACAATTAGAAAGCTGTTAAAATAATCTAGGTAAGAAGTGACAAAGGCCAGAATTAGTGTGGCAGAAGTATTTTGCATGGAGACAAGGGGACAGACCAGTTTTCCCTTTTCTAAATTTTTTTAATTAAAGCTTTTTTAAAATTTTCTAAACAGATGCATAGATAATTTTTAAAATTCACACCTGCAAAACTTTGTGTTTCAAGTTTTTTTTTTTTCCTGCCTTCTGGTTTCCCACCCCTTTCCCTGTCCTCTGGATGGCAAATAATCCATGTGCAATTCTTCCACATATATTTCCCCAATTATTATGCTGTACAAGAAGAATCAGATCAAAAAGAAAAAAAAATGACAAAGAAAACAAAATACAACCAAACCACAACAAAAAAGTAAAAATACCATGTTGTGATTCACAATCAGTCCTCACAGTCCTCTCTCTAAATTCAGATGACTCTCTTCATTACAAGACCATTGGAAATGGCCTAAATCACCTTGGTGTTGAAAAGAGCCACATCAGTCAGAATTGATCAGCACATAATCTTGTTGTGGCTGTGTACAATGTTCTTCTAGTCTACTCACTTCACTTAGCATCAGTTCATCTAAGTCTCTCCAGGCCTCTCTTAAATCATCCTGTTAATCATTTCTTATAGAACAATAATATTCCATAACATTCATATACCATAACTTGTTCAGTCATTCTCCAAATGACGGGTATCTACTCAGTTTCCAGTTTCTTGCCACTACAAAAAGGGCTGCCACAAACATTTTTGCATATGTAGGTCCCTTTCCCTCCTTTAAGATCTCTTTGGAATATAGGCCCAACAAAGACACTGTTGGATCATAGGGCATGCACACTTTGATAACCCTTTGGGCATATTGCATATTGCTTTCCAGAAGGCTGCAAATACCTTCCTTTTCCACAGATCTGAGAGGCAGACTATCCTTTGTTCTTCTAATTTGCTTATAGTTCACTCTTTATGTCTAAATCATGAACCCATTTCAATCTTGGACTGATTTTGACATGCAGGAAATATTATGGAAGTAAAATCTAAAAGGTTTGGCAAATGGTTGTATGTACAATGCAATATAGAGAGGAACCTCGGAACCTCTAAGATTTAAACCTGGGTAATAAGAATGTGGTAATATATTCAATAGCAAAGGACAAGTTGAAGAAGAGAAAATTTTGGGGAGAAGATAATGAGTTTTGTTTTGGTAGTCTTGAATTTGAGATGCTGATACAACATCCAGGAGGCAAGTGTTAATATAGGATAGTTCAAGGAAAGGCAACAAGTGAAAATGATAAATTGTAATTTCCCACTTTAAAATGTTAGGAAGGGTATGAGAAGTGAGGAAAGAAGGCAAAGAAGTAGCAGGAAGAAATATAAGAAGAGACTCACAAGCATATGGTATCAGAAGTTAAGGAAGGAGAAAGTATCCAGAGGAAAGGAGCCATTACAACAAATGCTATAAGAGGTCACTAAAGAATAACACTGGATTTGATGATGTGAAGATCATCGATTGCCTTTTGTAGAGTATTTTCAGTATTGTGATAGAGATAAAAGTCAAATAGGAAGATGTTAAAATACCTCAAACTCAACATGTTCATATGAGAACTTACTATTTCTCTCTAAACTGCCTTTACTTAAAACCTTCTTTTCAGTGTAACTTTCAAGTTACCCAGTTTTATACTTTAGAGAAGGGCTTCCTGATTCATGTTCCTTGTCTTTCAGTAATCCCTATCAATACCTTTTATTCATTTGCATACTCTACCTTTTAAATGTACACAAGAAATGAAATAGACTAATTAATTTCAATAAGATAATATAGTTGCTATTTCTAGTTATATGAAAAGGTGTTCTAAATCATTATTGATCAGAGAAATGCAAATTAAGACAACTCTGAGATACCACTACACACTTCTCAGACTGGCTAAGATGTAGGAAAAGATAATGACAAATGTTGGAGGGGATGTGGGGAAACAGGGACACTGATACACTGTTGGTGGAATTGTGAATGCATCCAAACATTCTGGAGAGCAATTTGGAACTATGCTCAAAAAGTTATCAAACTGTGCACACCCTTTGATCTAGCAGTGTTACTACTAGGCTTATACCCCAAAGAGATCTTAAAAAAAGAGAAAGGGCCCCATATGTGCAAAAATGTTTGTGGTAGCCCTTTTTCTAGTGGCTAGAAACTGGAAATTGAATGAATGACCATCAATTGGAGAATGAATGAATTGTGGTATATGAATGTTATGGAATATAATTGGTAAGAAATGATCAGCAGGACCATTTCAGAGAGGCCTGAAGAGACTTACATGAACTGATGCTAAGTGAAATGAGCAGAACTAGATCATTATACACTTCAACAATACTATATGACAATTAAATCTGATGGAAATGGCTCTCTTCAACAATGAGATGATCCAAATTTGTTCCAATTGTTAAGTAATGAAGAGAACCACTTACACCCAGCGAAAGAACTATAGGAAATGAGTGTGGACCACAACATAGCATTTCTACTCTATTTCTTATTGTTTGCTTGCATTTTTATTTTCCTTCTCAGGTTATTTTTACCTTCTTTCTAAACCCAATTTTTCTTGAGCAGTAAGATAACTGTATAAATATGTGTACATATATTGTATTTAACATATACTTTAACATATTTTTTAAAATCTGAATGTCAAATTTTTAAAAATTGCTTACCAAATATTTCCCATATCCTCTTTAAAAACTTTCTCTAATTCTCTAGCAGTAGACCTACTCCAGATTAGTAACTCCTGTTTTAGAGTAACCACCAACTTTTCCTTCAATTCAATCAGTTGTCAAATCTCATGGATTCTTCCACATTTCCCATCTATCCTCTTCACGTCATTTATTAATCATACAGTGATCAGATTAGGTCAGTCTCTCATCATCTTTCATCTAGATTAATATTATATCTTCTAAATTGGTCTCCTAATGCTTAGTCTTTCTTTTCTCCAATCCAGACTCTACATAGTTATCAGAGGCGTATTCCTGAAGCACATATATGATTGTATCACTCTCTGCTCAAGTACTTCTAAAAGGTATTGTCTTTGGGATAAAACACAGACTTCTGTCTTTGGCTTTTAAAGCCCTTCACAAGCTTGCTTCAGTTGACTTTTTCCAGGCTCAGTGCACATTACTCTCATATACTTCAAGTTTTAGCCAACCTGCCCTGATTCTACATTTCACCACAGGCTAGATCTCATGCCTTGGAATGCTCTTTTTCACTCTTTGGCCTTATAGAATTACTAATATACTCTCCTTTTCCTGAAATTATTTGGTATTTATTTTGAACTTGGTATATATATTTCCTATGAATATTTCAAACTCCACCTCAATAAGTTCCTTTCAGGATAGTGTTTAATTTGTGTCTGCCCAAAACTTAGTATAGTATCCCATGCTATAGTATTTCTTCTGTTACTGTAGAGTGACACCTACTCTGCAATTTATAATCTTAGAGATTTTCCTGAGATACTGAGAAGTTAAGTAACTTACCTAGGATCACCCAGCTAGTATATATCAAAGTTCAGACTTGAATCTAGGTTTATGTAAAACCCTAACTCCTGAAGCCATTACTCCTCAGACCATGATCCTCTCATTAACTCCCTATCTATTATGCGTTCTATTTCTATGTATGCATTTAATAAATGTTTGATAAATGAATGCATGCATGAATGCATGAATAAACTAATATAAGAATGAGGAAATAGAGGCATGAAGTTCAAGCTATTCTTTTGAAGAAATTTAACCGTGAAATTAATTTCAATTCAATTTAGTTCAATTAAACAAATATTTACTAAGCATCTAATACAAATGAGAAAAAAGAGACCTGGGATGGTAGCCAGATGGTTTAGAAATATCTTAATCCTGGGAAGACCTGAACATATTTTTGGGTAGATGGAAGAATTGGTTTAACCAGTGGAGAGGGATACTTTGGAAGATAATTGGGAGAAAGACACAAAGAGAGAGACAGAAACAGAGAGAGACACTCAGAGAGAGTGAGAGAGACAGAGACAAATAAGGAGAAGAAGAAAAAAAGAAAGAAGAAAAAGAAGAAGAAAAGAAGGAAGAAGAAAAGAAAGAAGAAGGAGGAGGGAGGATGGGCAGGAGGAGGGAGAAGGGTAGGAGGAAGAAGAGAAAGAGAAGGAGGAAGAAGAGGAAGAAGAGGAGGAGGAGAAGGAGGAAGAGGAAAAGCAGAAAGAGGAGGAGGAGGAGAGGGAAGAAGAGGAGGAAGAAGAGAAGAAGAAGAATTTGCCTAATATTCTATTTTGCTTATAAGAGCACAAATTCAAGTCCAAAGAGTAACTAAGATCAGAAATAGGTCTAATGTGTCAATTTCTTTGCTTTGATCTCTTTTCCATACAACCTCATCAATCATTTAAAAAGCAAGTGCAATTCTTTATACAGAAAAAAATAGAGCTTTAAAGCATCCTTTCTAGACACAAATGTGGAAATTCTCCTTGGACTAGAGACATCCCCAGAGAAAGGCTTTCTGATAACCACAAGCATCCAAGACACCAATCTTAGTTAATCACTAACAGGTTAGCATCTCTGAAAATAATACTGTCTAACAGCAGAAGAATGTATAGTCTGGTTCTCATAAAACTTTAAACCTGGGACAAAACAGGAATCTAGTAGTGCCATTATTTTTAAACTGAATTAATAACACATCATCAGTTTAGTAAGAAAATATGAACTGCAATTATCAAGCCTCCAGATATACAGCTTAACTTAGAAGCTAATTGCATTTGCTACTGCCTATCCCAAAGAATATATAATGGATATTAAAAATATAATCAACTTCTTTAATATAACATGTATCATTGAAATATCAAACTATAATATAAAAAGCCTCATATTATTTTATGATGTTAATAGCAATTAATTGAACTCAAATTAAAATATTATTTTGATAAAATAATTAATATTTAATTAGTCAACATTTATTAAGCACCTACTACATGTCAGGTACTCTTCAAAGTGCTTTATCACAATGATATAGAACATTAAGGTTTGAAAAAGAACCTCTTTATGACAGGTAGGTAGAAGAACAATTATTCCCCTCATTTCACAGATTAGGAAATTAAGGATCTGAGAGCTTAAATAGGATGCCCATAGTCGCATACCTAATGAGGGTCTGAGATAAAATTCAAAGCAATATCACTGTTTATAAATTCAACTATTTTACTCTAGCCAATAATATCTTTAAGACATTTTGACACCAACTTCAGTTTATCAACATAGCAGTTTTTAGTGGAGAATAAAATCTATTACACACATTCACTGATTCTTTCATCCAACAAATATTAACAGAGAGTCACTTATGGGTAACTTACTTCAGGGTATATTGAATAGAGTCTGGACCCATGATCCCATTCATATAGGCATATCCCAGGTAAAGATAGAATAGGATAAGAAAAAAGTAGAGAAACAAGAAATCACACTATGACTATAAGAGTCAGAATTTTTAAAAAATGAGTTATATTATAGACATTCTAGTGGTTACTAAGGATTGTTTAAAGTGTGTGTGTGTGTGTGTGTGTGTGTGTGTGTGTGTGTGTGTGTGTGTGTATGCATATATATACCTAGTAGTTTACTTCAGTCCCTAAGTACATGGGAAAGCCCTAGAAATCTGCCTCAGTAATTGCTCTTTATGTCTGAAACTTAAGACTTTATGGAAGTTTTTTAGGGAGTATATGTATCACTCCCAATTTGCCATGATCCTAAGATAAAGTACTTTCTAAAACCCAGGAACCAATCCTTTAAGTTCATGTAATTAAGAAATTTAATGGAATAGCATCTTGTTTGGGGTGTCAGAATTTGAAGCTCTGGATACATCTGGATACATGTACATATTACATATGTATATTATATATATATGTGTGTATATATATATATGTATACATTTTTTGGATGAATGTGGTAACCTCTGTGAATCTTAAATCACTCTATAAATGCAAATTAATATACTTCTTTGTCAGAGCTTGGATTCTTAAATCTGGTTTTCCAGTTCCATTAGAACTAGTCTATTAGCTGTTCAGTATATAAAACATTCAACCTGCCCATTGTGTCTGTGCATGAGATATCTATGCAATATATGTAATATTCTTCATCTTCATCTCTGTCCTATAGAGTTCTATACTTCCTTCAAAGCACTTTGGATGCTATCTTTTCCATGAAGTCTTTTCTGATTGTCTCCAATTGTTATTTCTTTCTGCCTCTCAAAATTATTTTGTATTTCTGCTTCTACTGTATATGCACCTTCCATTCATTTTTGTTTTCATGTTCCCAATATCTACCATTATATCTGGTGCAAAGCAGAAACTTAGAAAATGTTTTGTTTATTTTTAATTTAATTGTATCACAATCGTTAGGTGTTTAAGGGCCCTCATTGCAATAGAAGAACATGTGCCCTTTTTAGGCATAAAGAAGAACTCTGACACTCTACTGTCATGTTACTGCTCTAACTATCCCTATCCAGACACCACTATAAACATACTAGGATGATGGTGAAATATTTCCTGAGGCAGAGTTAGCTCCTGGGATTAAGAATTCATAGTTTTTTGAAAACATTATCCTGATCCCTACAGCAAGGATGTGTTGACTGGGGACATCATGTACTGGGATGAGATTCCTGATCAGATATTTCTAATGAAGACCAGCTCAGTTCCCTGCTGACCAGAGCACTTGTTTCCTTATAACAGAAATCTATTGGGATACATCTTTGTTGACTCTATTTTGGACCCATAGAAATAAACCATGACCATATTAACTTAGAATAACTGCCTTTCTGGCTGATATTAATAAAGAAACCACATGTGCATTGCATGAACCCTAAAGGGTTATTGAACCAAAATTAACAGAGGGAGCCTAGATCTTTTAGTTTGTCTAAGATTTCCTGAAGTGTCCAGGAGTTTGGTTTAGACCAATTCATGACTAATATGATCAAAGGTAATTTCAGCCAAAATGCAATGTGAAACTCCTTCTAAGGTACTTGTTGAAATAAAAGAATCAAGAATGATAGTAAAGGAAACTGTTCTGGCAGCTATAACAAGGTCAAGGGCTTAGTCAACCAGGCAGCTACCAAGCCACAGCAGCAGCAGCAACATATTCAAAGAAAATACTTTACTTCTTCCCCTTGATACACAATGCCCCCTTTGCTTTCCCATACCACCAGTTGCTAAAGATGAAAGACAAAGACTGCCTCATTGTGCAACACAAGACATCCTTGCTCCCCACTGGAGCACTAATTCCCAAGCATACAAGTCTAGAAAGTTTAACCCATAATAGCTATCTAGCTGTCTATTATCCAACTTATGCCTGAATTGTAAAGAACTAAAATGAATTTCCAATTAAAAGACAGAGAAGCAGAGGGAGAGAGAAAAACAGAGGGACAGATTGAGAGACAATCAGCAGACATAGTTGAGCACTGTTAATTATCTCTGATGAAAGCATCATATTGAGTCATGATCAAAAAGAGTTTGAGAACCACTATCTTGGATGTATTAACTATCTGTAGAATAAGCATGATAATGATGATGATGATTATATTTCATGTTTACATAAATTTTAAAGACTTTTAAATCACATCATATACCTTATCTTATTTGATATTTTAATCCTCTCATTTGATTCAAACTCTTTCCTCCTCAAGTTCTTGAACTGTAGTTAATCATTAAAAACCAATTTCTATTAGAAAAAGAATTATCTCACTGGGCATGTTTGAAAAAAATTGATAACTATCTAACTTTGACATATTTCAAAGTTGGGTGTAAGAAATAATGTTACTATCATGGACAAATAGAGGCCAGAAAAGTATATAGTCTGCTTTAGTGAGGATGGTAGTGAGGTTAACTTGAACAGAATAAATTTAAGCCATCAGTAATAAAGACATGTGGGAAACTTTATGAGCTGGACTACATCTCAGAAAAAAAGTTCAAAGAGATAGTCTTATAACTTATTTTTTCAAGGTGATCCCTGGAGCCAACATGAGTTAAAAAAAGGAATGTTGTAGCAAAAAGAAAAGAATTATTGATGCCACATATTAAAAAAGTGCAAAGAAGATTAGAAGTCAAATGGAAAGATAGATAGAAATTAAGTTGTATGAGAGGCTAGAAAAAAAAAAACACTATAGCATAATAGCAGAGTAGCCAGCAGAGTTTTATATTCTATTCTTAGGGCTTTGCATCAAACTAATCAAGTAAAGTCCTGTGGAAAAAATGAATTTGCTTTGATTAGTTATTTCTATTTTTTAAAAATTATAAAAATGACATACTTTTCATATTTAGAAATGAAATGAAGTGTCTATTCTACTTGAATATTCTAACTGTGGCATATCACCAACAATGAGTTACAGGGAAGAAGCAGTGTAAAAATTATGAAAACAGTTTTCAAAGAATTTCAAACTACAAATGACAATTTGAAAATCTGATCCATCACTAATAATAATAGAAATGCAAATTAAAACAACTTTTAAGATTTTATGGGGCAGCTAGATGATATAGTGGATAGAGTATCAGCCCTGAAGTCAGGAGGACCTAAGTTAAAATCTGATCTTAGACACTTAATTACTTCCTAGTTGTGTGACCCTGGGTAAATCACTTAATTCCAATTGTCTCAGGAAAAATAAAAGATTTTGCCCCATGCTGTACAATAAACAACAACAATCACCAAGAACAATGATCTTGGAAGGGGAGATAGTTCCACTAATATATGGGTTAGTCAATTAATTAGCATTTATTAAGCTCCTAGTATGTTCCAGGCACGAGGAATACAAAGAAAAGCAGCAAAACAAATCAGTAAAAACAGTTTTTGCTCTCAATGAATCCAAAATCAAAACAATATACCAATAACTATGTACCAAGATATATACAGAATAAATTGAGGGAAGCCATTGAAAAGCTTCTTCTTGAAGATGAATTATATCTGATACTTGAAAGAAGCCAGGGAAGCTAATAGATGGAGGTAAGAAGGAAGAGAGTTTCAGGCCCGTGAATATCAGATGACATCATTTTAGTCAGCTAGATTTCACTGGTTTTGAGAAATATTTATTTACCATATGATCTGCTCAGTAAAACCATCTCTCAAATCTCTGTAACAAACTTTCCCACTAATACATACAGATTCCAGTGGGGAAAGTAAGCTCCAGCTTAGAACATATGTAACAAAGAAGATAACTCACAATTCCTTTAGGTATTTAGATATTCCCTTAGAGCATAATATAGCTCTATCTATCTCTATCTATCTATCTATCTATCTATCTATCTATCTATCTATCTATCTATCTATCTATCTGTCTGTCTGTCTGTCGATCTATCTATCTATCTATTCATTATTGCTAAGATCCTTGTAGAGTTTTTCCTTATTGTGTATAGTTTGTCCTTGCCTTCTAGTGTAGATATTACTATCAGCTGACACCACAATTACTAAAGCATCAGTGAAAACGTTCTAATCATTTGCTTCCTGAAGTTCACTAAATCGTCTCTCCACCGGTCAAGGAGAAAAGGGGAAAGGGTTGGAAAGGGGAAGAGAAGAGAAGACTAAGGCCATAGTTCTTCAATCCCCAAGTGATTCTCAGAATATTGACCAGAGCTGTTTTTTCCTGGTTAACTATTTGCACAGATTATCTATTCCAAACAAGTTTACTGACTTTATATAAGCCCCAGAAGGCAGGACCAAATCCTTCAACCAATCCAACAAACTTTAAGCCTAGTCCATGACTTTGATTTATTGATTCAATCAAAGGGTGTTCTTATTTGATAGCTATCAGGGTTAACTAGGAGTGAAGTGATAAGTTTATTGACTCAATCAACACTTAGCCTTACAGAAGAAAAGTAACTAAATTTATGTAAACTCTTTGATCTTGTACTGTTCTTGGGTTAATACCCCAAGGAAGTTGGGATAGTATAAACCAAGGTTCAATAAATACTGAGTGTCTCTATAATATTAAGAAGTAGAAACAATGTGGGTCTTTATCACTTGGCAAATGACTGAAAATATGATATATGAATATAATAGAATATGATTTTGTAGTTAGAAATGATAAAAACACATGGCAAGATTTGTACGAACAGATACAAAGTGAAATAAGCAGAACCTAGAGAACTTGATATGTGTATGTATATGTGTGAGTATGGATATGTATATATGTATGAGAGACAGACAGAGACAAAGAGATAGAGACAGAAACAGAGAAACTAACAACAATGTAAATGACAAGCTCAAAAAAAGGAAGATGGATAAAGAGTAGTTAAAAAACAAAAAAAAAAAAAGAACAGAAATAATAGAGAAAATAAAATAAAATGTATCCTTCCTAAAGGCAGAGTGGCAGGAGGACAACTAAAACAAAATATCAAACATATAGTCATATGTAGTCAATATTTTTGGTGTTATTACTTAATTATCATTCATGTTACAGGGGAAGTATTACATCTGGAGAGATCTCTCACTTCCCAACCAGAAATGATTGTTGTTAAAGCATTGTTGTTATTGTTATTCAATATCATTTTCAATTATGTTCGATTCTTTGTGATCCTTTTTGGGGTTTTCTTGGCAAAGATATTGGAATGTTTACCATTTCCTTCTCCAGCTCATTTTATAAATGAAGAAACTGAGGCAAACAGGTTTAAGAGACTTACCTAGGGTCACACATCTAGGAAGTGTCTGGGGACAGATTTAAATTCAGGAAACTATCCAGGCTCAGCCCTCTATCCACTATACCACCTAGCTGCCTTACGTTAAAACACAAAGTACCAATAAAATCTATTTTTAAATTAAACACAATGAGGCAGATGACTAGAAAACAGAGAAATAACAGGTAGATGGCCTTTGTGCTTCACTGGTACATACTGACTGTAGCAAAGGTGGGGGAGGGAGTGGTGGAAAGAGTCTCTTAACAAACTCACTGATTTGCGCTGTGAAAGATTTATTGGACATGATCAGAGTTACACAGCATGAAAAGATGCAAATGTGCCCCATTGGAGAGACTATCCCCATTGGTGAGAACATAAATCCATTGAAGTGTCAAGTATAGGTAAGAAAATAAATAGGAGACAGATATATTATATGTATATGCATATACACATATAGAATATATACATGTATGTATCTATATTGCATTAACACAGCAGAAGCAGATGTGACCTAATAATATTATTGAACCAAATTACACTTAGATAGCAAAGAAAGAACAGATATTTTAGGTTTTTTTCTACTTGTATATTATATAGAAAGAAATGCAAAATGAAATCTCTTCATTTTAATTGGCCTTACTATAGCTATGGTTGTAGACTCAGTCTTATCCTATAAACTTTATATACCATATGGAAAGACTCCTTTAACCATGACCAGCTATTTTATTTCGAGCCACACAAGCAAATAATAAATTTGAATTCTGTTTACTTTCTATTTTTTTTAATAGAAGCATGAAGCACTTATGTCATTGCCTGTTTCTTTTTTAAGAATAAATTAAAACTCTAATTTTGAGAAATTGCACTTGTAAAAATTATGAGGGGAGTGAATCTTGCTCTAATGCTCTGCTGAGAATTTCTATCATGAAAAAATGTAACTCTAATTTATTTTTAAAGCATTTTAAACACATCACATACCAACATTATTTGGATGATGGCCAGATGAGAAAATTCCATCACAACTGACACCCTAAAAACATATGTTACCAGTAACTACTATTGAGTTTAAAGAAATAAATGTCATACTTTACCTTTGGCAATACTATGGTTGACATTTTGTCAAATAGCCACATTTGTTAAGGTATACTTGAACTTCATATCTAAGTACAGACCAATGTGCTAAATTATTTTTTCCTCATAAGACAAAGTAATTTTTCCCTATAATTTATAGTGTTTATTTGTATATTATTATGTAGTAATTAATGTAATTTAAATTTCATATATCAATAAAATTCAAAGAATAATATTAAATCATTGAACATGTACTTTACCTACTCCTACTCATAATTTATATGAAATTTTGTGTTTTTCTCCAAAGGGAAGAGAGAAAATATTTTTATCTAACTTTTAAAATGCCCCTTTCCCTCCTAATTTTGTTTACTATGCAATACACAACAAGAATTCTTTCATGTAGTAGCTCTAGAAAAATATAGAGTTTTAAATATACATCTTCCACTTTTTAGAGAAATATAAGTAACAGAATTGACAAACTAAAATGTTTTTATTTGAACCATATTTCTGATTTTAGCAGCTGGAAAAAAAGTTAACAATATATTATAAATTGCTACTAATAGATAATTCATTTCAAGCAGTTTTTCCAAACCTACCATTTATATTCAGTCATCTAAGACAGGCAAATAAAATACTTTACCTTGGCAGCTAAGGATTATATTTTATTTTTTTTCATGCATATTTGCAAATTAAGGAATTTCTTTTGTGGTACACTAAAAAAAAAAAAAAAAAAAAAAAAGATATAGCCTGACAATTGATGGCAGCTGTTGTCCATTTCTATATCTTTGGAAGCTCACGCCATATTGTCTTTGAGAATACAGATTCATAAAATTTTGATTTCTAAGTATCATAGCTATGACTGTAGATCTGGGAATGCTAACAAGATTAGAGTTTTTATATCTCATTTGTTCTCAGATTTACCCTCAGCACAGAGTTTAGAAAAAATATCTTTAAACAAAATGGTCATTTGGACTAACTCTTTTAATACATTGTTGACTTTGAGTAATTACAATAGAATTGTTGGCTTAAAACTTAAAGTTCTATGAAATTAGTCAAAATAGATCCAAGATAGACATGAAAGTCAAAAAACACCTCTCCCCTCCACAACTTTTAGTCTTCCTATTCTAAAAAATGCACTGAGAGACTATTAACTACTTCTGACCATATTATTGCATCAGTCAGCAAGTGTATGTATGTGTGTATATATATATATATATATACACACACACACACATAAATACACATATATACATATTGTTTGCATGTAGTTGTAAAATGTTGTTTCTCCCATTAGACTACAAGCTTCTTTAAGGAATGCCTTCCTTCCTTCCTTCCTTCCTTCCTTCCTTCCTTCCTTCCTTCCTTCCTTCCTTCCTTCCTTCCTTCCTTCCTTCCTTCCTTCTTTTCTTTCTTTCTCTCTCTCTTTTCTTTCTTTCTCTCTTTTTCTTTCTTTCTTTCTTCTCTCTTTTTTTAAATATACATCTTCCACTTTTTAGAGAAATATAATAGAATTGGCAACCTAAAATGTTTTTATTTGAAACATTTTCTTTCTCTCTTTTCTCTCTCTTTCTTTCTTTCTTTCTTTCTCTCTTTTCTCTCTCTCTTCCTTCCTTCCTTCCTCTATCTCTATTATTTGCCACAGTGGTTAGCACACAATAGGCATTTCATAAATGCTAATTTAATGACTGATATCAAATATGTTTCAATAATTAAATGTTAAAAGTATAGGAAATAAAAATAATAATCAATACATCAGATGCTTTCAGCATTTCATAAACTAACATGACAAATTTGAACGTCAAATACAAACCAAAGAATTTTTATAAGTATTCAACAAATGAACTGCAACAACATTGTTGTTGGCTCAATCAAATGATATAACATTGATACATAAAATGTTGAAGAATGGTTTAAAATAAATATTGCTATCCCAATACACACTCATAATCCCTAAACTACATGAAATAAAAAGTTTCCAAAATATAGAGACAAAATAAGAGAAATCAAAACCACGTGGAAACAGGATGAGATACATATTATCTTTGTCCTGTCTGTTACTTGAATTGCCCCAAAGATGCTTTCAATGAGCTTGGAGAAGATAAGCTTGTGAATTTTATTGAATTACTAAAAGCAGTTATTTTATCCAACTTTACAATAGTCTTCAGAATATGAAATATAAAGAAAAATTAACCAAATGATGATTTGTCCCAGGACTGTTTCTATTTGAACCCCATTGAGAAAGATAAGCTGAATAATAGTAGCTGACATTTATGAAGTACTTTAACGTTTATAAAACACTTTACATTTGTGTTTTCATTTCAGCATGTTAACACTACTGCTTCCTCTTTTTAATTGCATCCCAATTACTTTATGCAGCACTCTCATTAAACTCCATTGAGTCACATAATTTAAGTAAGCCACAGTAGTTGGAAATATGATCTAAAGGTCTTTGTTTTGGTTTAATGAATTAATCATCAATCAACATTTATTAAGCACCTACTATGTTCCAGACTCTGGGCTAAACTCTGAGACAACACAAAAAAGGAATAAAAGAGTATCTGCTTTTCAAAGAATTTACAATCTAACAAATTTACATGAATTCTTTAACCCAGGTTCCGTTGCTGGGGGTGTTGGAGGAAAAGTGTTTGGCTTTTTTCTTTCAAAATTGAAAATTACCTTTGTAAGAGTATCATCAGCATTTAAATTATATTATAACTTAAAATGAAAATGACTTTTTCCTCTTTTAGAAATTGAAATTTACATATCTTAAATAGGTATAAATAATGTGCTATATTGTTATGATTTGCTCCAACCTACCTTTTCCAGCCTCACTTTATTTTATGTTCTTATTCCAAGACAAACTACTAACCTTTTTGTCATCTGAAAATGCCTTCTTTTTCCATCATGTCTTTTTGTAGCCAACCCAGTCAATGAAAAGCCAAGCCATTTCATGCCTTCCTGGAACTGCTACAAGTCTTTTATTCTTTAATCTATACCTAGATTCTAGGCCCTCAACCTTTCCATATTTTGAAATCCTTCTGTTATTTCAAGACTCATCTCAGGTACTATCTCTTCCTTGAAACTCTGGTCCTACACAACCTTTTCTGGTCCTTTAACTAAAATTATTTCTTCCTGTTCATATTCTTTATAGAATTTTACTTAATGCTGACCTTGCTTTCATCATACTCTACAATAGATTACATATGTGTGGATGTATTTGTGTATGTGTATAAATATATGCTTATTGTTATCTAGACTATAACTTTTATTGCTTTATTACCTAGAATATTATTTTTCTCTATCTCTTTTTTTTTTGGTTTATGTGTGTATATGTGTATATATGTGTGACTTCATATATAGATATAGATATAGATATAGATATAGATATAGATATACAACAAGGAAGTGAGAGAAAAGACATGAGGAATGTGAATTTCATGTCATACATGCATATATATGGTAATAATGATAATAAGTGATATTTTAATTTGACTTTAAAGTCTGTAAAGTACATAATATGTTATTTAAATATCACTATAATCAAATGAAACAGATACCACAGCTGTGTATACAAATGTATGTATAGGCAAAGGGAGTCAATATGAAGTAGAATGTTTGCCATTTGAAATAAAGGGCAAAAAATTCTGTAACAAGAATTACAGGACACAGTTATATATAAATGTTACTGTTTTCAGCAGCATCATTATCATCAACATAACATAGATTTCAAAATAATATACTTGGAATAATATACTTTAAGAAGTCAAACTGGGTAGGCTGATGAGTGCCTTTGGTCCCTGCCAGTTCCATTTTAGGAACACACTATTAAAGGTAATACCCAAAAAGCCCTAGGGGACTTGATACAATTAAACTACTTCTTTTTTTTTTTCCACAAGTGGTGCTCAGTCAATGATTTTATTGACCTGAATACTGTTCAATTAAGTATGTTTATTTTGATTCTGCAATTAGCATGAATTTATGACAGAAGTGCCCATGATGAAGCAAAAAAGCTCAAGATTTCTTCTCCCTGTCACCTTATTGCCAATTTATGAATAAGATTTCATTTTTGTTTATTAGGTTTTTCATTAAATGAACAGTCTTAATTTGAGGAGATTATACTTGCAAGTGGTGGCATATGTAGTGTCTGAACAATTGGACTTTTACAGAATTCAGTTCCTTGTGATAGACAGTTGATAGAGAAATGAGAATGGATTTAATCATTCCCTTTATAGAATCTTTCATTCTGGATGATCACAATGGTAGTAAGTCATTGTCTAAAAGGATAGTTTTCATTGCCGCACCCAAAGGATGTCACAGTTTCAAAGCAATGAAAATGGAAAAAGGTTATTCAATGTTTCTCAAACTGGTAAAAAAAAAAAAAGTCAAATGGCAATCTCAAAGGGGTTCTTGACAGTAGAACTGAATCTTGCTCATTACACTTCTTCCTTTTCCTTATCACTAGATCGACATTATCAGCCCCCCTTTCCCTTCTCTTTTCAGATTTCCCCCTTCTCCATGTCTCTAGTCATGAGATAATATATGTAGGCACTTTGCCAGCCTAAAAGTACCATACCAATAAAGAAATCTTTATTATGGCTATTGTGCCATTGTTTCTTCCTCTTGTGTCCTTCTGGTAGCCAATTCTCTCTTTATTTCACCTCTTATCTCGATTAAGTCTAAGTTTATGTAGTATCTGTTTGAATGATTATAAAATAATTTTTCAATTGTTTCAGCTACAAATTTGACTCAGACTGATACATTCATCTTTTCACATTTCCATGAAATTAAAATCAATAAGATCTTTGTTGATGTTACTGGTTAGCTCAAAGAATCACAGAATCTTAGAACCTTAGAATTCTAAAGGATCTTATTCATTATTTAGTCCAGTCATGTCATGAATGGCCATTAGAACACTAACTAGAGAGATATCTTTTCAGTCATATCTCATACTATTACTTTTTCTCTTGTCTTTGTTCTAGTGAAATGGAACTATGTTTTCCTTGTTTCCTAATTCTCATCCTTCCCTCCCTTCAAAGGACATCTTGTTTTTGTTGCTTATGTTGTCCCCATTACCATAATGTATATGCCTTCTATCTTTGCCTTTATAAAGTTATCCCATCCTTCAAGGTTCAATCCAAGTGACACTTCTTCCATGAAGCCCTTTCTCCACTTATCTCCCCACTTTAAAAAAAAAAAATTAAAATTGACTGCTATAGCTTCAAGTTTGTTTTGATATTGAGATTCTCCTTACTTTGTATTTATATTATTTTTATCCTTTTATAGATGTATATGTACATATACACTCAAATATATGTCCTCCATTAATTTATAATTCCTTGAATAACAATAGCTAGAATTTATATTGCAATTTAAAGTTTGCAAAGTGTTTTACAAACACCATTTTGAAGAGGGCCAATGATAAAACAGTTGGAGTCTTTCTTGACTCATGTGTGAATTGGATTTAATTGAAGCAGAGTTGCACAGTCTCACTCTGTTCCAGAATCATTGAAGTCCACTAGCAAGGCAAATTCAAGGCTACTGGGATAGCCTGGGATACTGTGAATAATCTTGGCATCTTTGATGTCAAGCTCTAAGTGCTCCATGGTGCCTGTCTCAGTCACATTAATGGCCTTTGCAACAAATTGTTCTCATTTACTTATTCTACCAGGGTAAGTCTTAATATGCTTGGGGTAGATACCGCTGTGTCCTCTCACCCCCAACTCACCAATGGGTTTGAGGCCTATAGGTTACCTTCAATTTGTTTAGTCCATATGCTGAAATGGTTTTAACAGGATGTAGCTGCTACACATCCTACAGTTTTGACATATAAGTGTTAGAGATTCAAATGCAAAAGTGAATCAGTCCCTGCCTTCAAAGATTTTACATTGTATTAGGAGATTTCCTCCTTGCTCCTCCAAAAAGATACAGATAGGTTCCTAAAAAACAAACAAACAAACAAACAAAAAAAAAAAAAAAAAAAAAAAAAAACCTATTAACAGACCCTGAGCCCTTGAAGGCTTGGATCTTGTTTAATTCAGTGAGTAGCAAATTTTCCAGAATTATTTGCTCCCATTGGTTTGTGGTCTGGGGTATAGCAGATGGATCAACAAAAGGATCTTATGACTTCCCAAGTCATAAGATTTCTGCCTAAGGAAGGAATATTTCTCTATAACTACAATCACTATTAGACTGAAAATTCCTTGAAGGTAAATTTTGTGTTAATTTTGTATACTGTACCTTTACTTCCCCTTCCCCTCACTGCCTATTATGATCCTAACACACAGTATTCATTAAATTCATAATACCAGGCATCACAACACTAGCAATCATTATTAGTTGCTCCTTACTGGCATCCCTGCAATATGATCAAGGTTATGAGTAAAAAGTGTCAAAGTCAGGATCTGAACTCAGGCTGTCTGATTCCAAATGAAGTATTGTCCCTACTGTATCATGCTGCCTCCCTGAACCCAACAAGAAATTCCAAGAATTAAATTCCTATTTTTGAATATGATCTGAAGCAATTTCACATAAATTTATAGATAAATGACAATGTCATTATGGCCTTGCTGGGGAAGAATGTAGCACCAAAAAAAAAAAAAAAAAAAAAAAAACAAGAAAAGGACAAATCAAAAGAAAAAAAGAATTTGAGGATAGTCAAAGAGAATTGGCTGTCCAGAGAATAACAATAGCTGGCCTTTAAATTGCCCCAAAAGTCTTGGTGCATATTTAAACTCTTAAGCTTTTTTCATTTTACATTCCCTTTTTCATTGGATCTTTACAACAATCTGGTGAGGGATACTAATACTAGAATGCTTTAATACTTTGCTATGCTGTGCAACTACTAAGAATGTTGTTTTACAATATTATTATCCCCATTTTACAGGTGTAGAAACTGAAATACTTGAATGTTAAATGTTTTGCATGAGATTATGTAGTTATTGTCTAACATAGGATTTGAACATTCCTAACTCCAAAGCCATTGCTCTTTCTCTTTTATGCTTATACCTAGTACATTTGTCTGCTAGCAGTATTTCATCCTCATGTGTTTTTCATTGGTAGAGAGAAGTTATGCTTGGAGTGCTCTTTCATAGGAAATCTTTAAGTAGAGTCTGATCACTTGTTGGATAGGTTGTAATAGGATTAATGATTTGGGGAGCAATCAGAAGAGATGGTCAAATAAAGAGCTTTTTGAGTCCAAATCTGTAATTTTTAAGAATCTATATCAACCTGATATAAGTGTTAATACTTGAAAAGATAGGACAAATTGAAGCAAATGAAAGATGACTTTATCATATTTTCATAAAATCACAATCTCTATTTTCATAAAATCACTACCACTATATCAGAATGGAATATCTAATCTCCTAATTATTACAGAAACTCAAAAAAAATGAAAAATATTGTTATAGTACTCATGTCTAAAAACCATGCTTTTGTCTAGTCATTAGTAAATTAACAAAATATTTCATGACATGACATGTCTAGGTAATTAATAAAAGCCTCTTATTATTTCTGTATAAGCAGGATTAAAACTTTTTTAAAAAATGGGACAGCTACATGGACCAGTGTAAATAGAGCATCGACCCTCAAAAAAGCAGCATCTGAGTTCAAATTTGACCCCAGACACTTAATAACTAGTAGCTTTGTGATTCTGGACAAGTCACTTAATCCCAAATCTCTATTGTTGTATCCCTCTCCTCCCAAAAAAAAAAAAAGAAAGAAAAAAAGTACCATGTCAATCTTGAAAAAAAAAAAATGAAACTAAGCAACTAAGTTGGAGGAAACCAAATACATGTACATACATTATGTTGTATATTGGCAATTACACAAATGTATATAATTATACATATACAAATATGTTTCTGTTGTATAAAAATTAAAATACTGGAATGGGAATCACTTCATCAGCTATGTCATCTTGAGGATTAAGCATATTTTTAAAGTTCAATAAATAAATTTAAATTATAAGGATGATTATAATTGAGATAATTACTTCAAAAGGTTGGTACTTTCTCCTTATGGTAATTAGGTTAAGATAGGTTCCTAAGAGGAGGGGAAAAAAGCAAGTCAAAGTTCCATGTTTTGAATTTCCTATTATTTACAGATGCCATCAATACAATGTTCTCTCTGTCTCTCTCTCTCTCTCTCTCTCTCTCTCTCTCTCTCTCTCTCTCTCTCTCTGTCTCTCTCTCTCTCTGTCTCTCTCTCTCTCTGTCTCTCTCTCTCTGTCTCTCTCTGTCTCTCTCTCTCTCTCTCTCTCTCTCTCTCTCTCTCTCTCTCTCTCTCTCTCTCAAGACAATTAGGGTAAAGCAATTTGCCCTGGGTCACACAGCTAATAAAGTATAACATGTCCATGGTCACATTTGAACTCAGATCCTCTTGACTTCAGGGACAGTGAACCATATCCTGAATCATCTAGCTGCCTCCTACAATATTTTCTTTATCTGAGATAGAGTACTGGGTTTTGATCAATGCAATTCTATTCACAATTATATATATATCTGAAGCTATTAATGAATATTGTTTGTGTTTCTTTCTAATCAAATTTATAGTATTCCATATTACCTTTAGCAGTACTGAACATTGAAATGGGTATTAGTTCTTACATCAGAATTCTGGTTCTGCTAACTGTTATTATTCATGTGGATTCATGTGACATTAAGCAAGTCACTTCATCTTTTTGAACCTCAAGTTCTTTATCTGCAAAATGAGGGAAGGAGTTTGGAATAGATGACTTATAACCCCTGGCCCTTCCATATTTGTTACATTATAATAATCAGTGAAACAAAAGCTAATAAAAATAAATCAAATTTTAAAATAGATTAATTTGTATGGCAGATGTTCAAACTCCAAAACACTAGTCTGGCAAACCTCTGTTTGAGAAAATGGAAACTCCAAATTTGTTCAGAGAATGAGCTAAACCAGGTCAAAAACAACAACAACAATAACAACAACAAAAACAATAACAACAACAACCACAACAACAAATTGAGGCACAAGGAAATCAAGTGACACCCAAGATCACTGAGTTCAAAAGTCCTTTATAACCTTGCCCCTTCCTATTTTTCTTTCTTCTTTACACCTTCTTTCTTCCCACATATTCCTCAACTCAATGACTGGTTTCTGAGCTGTTATTCCATGAGCACTCTGTCTTTTGGCTTCAGGTATTTTATCTGCTGCTCCCCATGCCAGAACTGCTCTCCACTTCTTCCTTTCCCTAGTCTCTTTCAAGTCCTAACTAAAATCCCATCTTCTGTAGGAACACTTTCTCCACTCCTCTTAATTCTGGTGCCTTCCACCTTTTGACGTTTCCCTGTTTTGCCTATATACACTGAAGCTTGTTTGCACATATTGTTTGACTATCATCTCCTCCATTAGATTGTGAGCTCTTTTACAGCAGGAACCACCTTTTGTTTTTATTTGTATACCCAGCATTCAGCACAATACCTAATAAATGTTTATTGACTGACTTACTGAAATGAGATTTGGATTTAAGTGGTTTTCAACTGCCTGACATGACCAAAAGACACAAAGGACTGAGCTGTGACTGGTAAGGTCTCTTCAAATTCTAGGCTTTATGCTTTAAGATTTCTATGCCAACAGACTTTAAGGAAAAACTTAAAATGAACAAGCTAAAATTAACCTCTGATAACAAGTTAACAAGTTAAGTTATACAACAGAACCATATCATATGTGTGTGAGTATATATGTATATGTAGGTGTTTATATATATATATATATATATATATATATATATATATAATAACATGTATATGTATATATTAGATATATATATGTATATGTTATTCAGAGTAATTTTTAAAAAAAATTTTTACAATTGCAAGCTAACTGACACCGATAGAACATTTTAAATCAGCATACATTGCTTTTTACTTGATGTAAAAGCATATAGGTTAAAAGTCATTTAAAAAAAAACATTATGTTTTAATCCCTAAAGGATAAACATTTATCCTCTAAGACAGCCGGATAAAGATTTTAATGGTATCTTGCTTTGGGATTCAAAATAAATAAGCAAAGATGAGTTTCCATCTTCTTAAAACTAAATTACAGAGATTAAAATATATAAACACAAAATGAATGTATTCCATTTGCATAATTAATATTTTGCTCTTAAAGTTGATATTGAAGATTAAGGGTCAGCATTTAATCCTCACTAACTTAATCCCTAAAATTACAAAGACAGGCATAAGTGCATGTCTGCTGCACTAAATTACCTTGAAAGAAAGCAAATTCCGGATGAAAAGAGAAGCATATTTATATTATGGTGATTTAAAATCTGTCGCCTAAACACATCTTCTCCCCTTCATCCATTGACCTAAATTGCACACTAAAAGCTTGTTTGTCTGCAAATGGGCAGCTAACACTTTGAGACAATCCAGAGATTCTTCACTTATGCAGAATCATGCCAACAATTTTTCTGACTATAATAAACACTGTCTTGTTCATATTCTGCAGGAACAAGAATTGAGTTATAAAACAGAAGACTTTTTTTTTTTTTTTTTTTTTTTTTTTTTTTTTTTACAGTTTTAAAACCATTTCCTGGACATAGCTAATTATAAAAATTCAGATAGCTGAAAGCAAGGCATTGTTGGAGAACAATACACATAAAGAATGCTCAGTTAGATCTTTTTTAGTATCAACAAAATATTGACTATTTCACTGAACTCAAATATTTCTTTTATCCAAAACGATGGGATTTTCCACAAATTATGTGTGTAAGAGCTTTTTTGTTTTCCAATTTATGAAATTAAGATCTACTTTAATTAAATTTAAAAGCTAAAGAAATTACTCTTAAATTCACCAAAGCAATACCCAAAACCCTTATTTTTTTAATCCATATCAAAAACTCCTTTCAACATCTATGGAAAATGTGTGTGTGTATGTGTGTGTGTGTGCATGCGTGTGTTTTGTGTGTGTGTGTGTGTGTATGTACAAGGAAAATGCTACAATAAAGCAGTAGAAGTCTTGTACATACTTGAAAGATCAACAATTTTCTGTTCTATTGGTTTAGACAAACTAAAGTATATAGTAGTTAAGATAATTTGCTTCAATTACGTTTCATGCATAAATCTTTAATTCCTAGATACAGACTTACTTCTACTATAAATCTTTGTTATCGGCACTGACATCAAAAAGTATTAGATTCCTTCTTTTAAAGTGTATGTCAAGTAATTTTATGAAGTCCAAAAAATTAAAAAACAATCCATGTTGTTAAAATTTAGTGTATGTGTATAATATGCATGACATACATCTAAATATATTGCTTATGTATGGATATAGACAGAGACAAGAAGGACAGGAATTGTTTGTATAACTTTTAAAAATCCCTTTTTATGTTGTTGAATACTGAAAATGAGTATACTCTTCTTTCTCTTGACATTTGTCTGAGACAAGATAAATGAAACTGAATTAAACATGTCCACAGTCTTTATGTATATATTAAGTCCACATAAGAGTATATTTCAAATGTACCCTGAAACATTTTTCACACTAATCCTAGGTTTATGTAAATGGAAAAAACTTCAATGAAAAGGTTCAATCATCTTAAAGAGAGAATACCCTGCAAATGATCCAGTGATACTCAGCATTTCAGGGCCAAACCCCTGCTGTTTAGTCATGGTAGTTACAAAAGCAGGCTAATGAAAGCTGAAAAAATTATAATTAATTTTCATTCTAAAGAAATCATTCTGCTCTAATCAACTGCCTATCAAATGTCAGTGCAAATTATGCTAAAGAAAAAAATTATTAGACCAGGTTTGCTGAGTAAAATTTTCCATATACTATATCTGAATAAAGGGTGCCTGTGTGGCACTTTTAATGAACATCCAATTACAATTACAAGCTAAATGAACCATCTGCCTTTTGTTGGTTTGTTTGTTTGTTTTCACAGCCTCACTGGTGGAGAGAGTGTCTTCAGCTTAATTTTCATTCAAAATGGCAGACTGCCTTATCACCAGCTATTTTCGTCCATTACATTCTAACAAAATATGTAACAGATGTTTTCAATTTTATGAAGTGGACAAGTATGTTTTATAAATATGTTCAAAACATTAAAGACTGGCGTTTATAATAATAAGGTACATGCCTATTTCATACTGGAGTACTAGGATGACTAAGTACCCCCTAAGCCCTAAATTAGCACATAAAGTATTCATAGACCAATACTAATAAAAACAAGTCCTGATGTACTTTATTAAACATTTCATTCAAGTAAATGTGTTTTGTCTGTACCCTCTAATAGGTGATCGTTTGTTTTAAAGGGGCATGAATGAGGACTTTCAATAATGACATCTATTATCAAACCTTTACTGAGAGGTTTAAAGTGGTTAGTTGGATATATCATCTGCATCTGCATAAAACATTAAAAATGGAAAATCAGTCTCTTATTAGCATGTGTCTCATATTAACAGGGCTTTCCCTGCTGAGTTTTCGGGACTATGTTACTGTGAAACAATTGGAATAGTGACTTTTATCAAGGTCATTTAAGGGAAAGAAAATAAGATCTTGGGCATATACTTAAAAAGAAGGCACTGTTCATAAATGACTCCACTATGAGACACAAAGAGATATTTTACAAAATGAAAGCTTAGATATTTTGTTATAGCATTGTTTAATAGTGCTCATTCCATAATGTTGACTCAAAACTACAACCAACATGTATCCTTCATAAATCTTTATTTTTTTTCTTTTACATAAAAAATGTTATTATACTAATAGTCAATCAGGAGCTTAGTATCTCCACTGATTCCTGAGTTGCTTATGATGAAGAGAATGATAGAATGAATTTATATATGATAAGTGATATATTAACTAGGTAAGTTTGATTTGATTTGAAATAACTATATTTTGAGGCACCTGGTGGCACAGTGGATAGGGTGCTAGTCTTTGATTCAAGAAGACTTGAGTTCAAATCCCATTTCAAACACTTATGAGCTATGTGACCTATGACAAATCACTTGACCTCTGTCAGTCAGTTTCCTCATCTGGAAAATGGGAATATAAAAGCACTTACCTCACAGGATTGTTGTGTGGATACAATGAGATAAAATAGGTAAAATGTTTTGCAAATTTTAAACTGCCATATAAATATTAGCTATTATTAGTTTCTCTTGTTCCCATACTTCAGTCTTAACCTAAAAGGAATCACTTCCAAAGGTCAAAGATTATTTCAGTATCATTTTAGTTCATGAATTCTCTACAGAAACTGTCAAAAATAACAATGACCATTTTAGAATGTAGTTATTTTCTTTAAAGGAACTTCGATGGATAGCTTTATGCATGTATATATGCATACATACATGTATACATGTATATATTGTGTGGATGGCAGTTTGAAACTATTCTGTAGAATTCTCCTCTTGTAAAAAAATCATGATCCTAGAAATCAGGTTCTTTTAGTAAAACTGAAAACAGAAGATCCCAATTTGTGCAGGTAAATATACTTTAAAAATCCATTCATTAATTATAGATTGTTAGCAGAAAGATGAGTTTGGGTCTAAATTCTTCCTGTTTTTGGTGGATATTTAGTTATCATCTACAATAAAAACTAAAATTTGCTGTTTTAGAAAAGCAGCTTGCATAGCAGGGTCCACTCAGTTTAATGGTGTCTGCTTTGAAGATTATTTTAATCTCCACCCACTCTCATTCTCAATGGGAAAGATGAGGAACATGACAGCTCCATTCTGAGGATTTCAGCCTCTGAACTAAAGTAAATGTAAAATTCTTTGAAGGGACATCATTGCAGCAAAACTACCTTTAAATCCCTTACCTGTTTTGCTAAAAGATCATATAAGTATACATACATCCCTACATATATACGTATTCGTTTGACACCCTTTATGTTACATTTTTATTTCAGTATTTTTAACATGGAAAACTAAATAGTTGTGTTTTGTTTGCTTAATGCTACCTTTTATCATTTTAAAATTTTTAGATATTAAGTAAAAACTTAGCTGTAATTACTGCTCTGAAAAAAAACTGTGAGAAAATATATACTTTTAAATAAAACATTGTTTAACATTAAAAAAAAAACTTCCTATGATCATATAGGAGTATCATTAAGTTTTGAACTAAATTTTGCATACTTATCATATGAATATTAATAATCTAAATAACAGTGCTGATGGATGATGGTAATTTAAGAGCTTAATTAAATATCCCATAAAAAGCATTGCATCACTTTTGAACAAAGTCACTTCCTACTAATATACCTTTATTGTCTTAATTGGCTTAATATCAATGGAGATATTCCCCATTCCAGTAAAGTAATTCCACTCAAAATTCATAATCTTCTTTCCAGGTAGAAAATAGTATTGAAATTTTTTAGAATTAAAAAAAGAGTCAAGAATGAATATGATATCTATAGATGACCAGGAAAAAGAAAATGAATTTTACAATATCTCTTTTCAATGTCAAATTAATATTTACCATATATTCATTCATAGCAAAATGAAATAAGTAAAATGAATTTGGCAAGTTTTCTCTTCTATATAGAATAGAAAGCCTGCAACAAAGGGAAATATACTGATTATGTTGTTTATAGATAGCATTATTCTATCTTACTGAGATTAAAAAATATCAATCCCAGTCTATTTTAATTTGAAACTCTGAATTCTTCCATTCATATTTTAAGTCTACTAAGCTTACTAATGAAGAAAGGAGAAATAACGAGAGCAGAGCAGATGCCATACTGTATCAAACCTTTTGTCTGTGGAGTCTGGTCTCCTAATTTTACCAAGTTTATGACACAGATTTGCTTTACCAAAAGGAAAAAATCAAAACCAAAAACCAGGCACATCAGAGAAATTCACAATTTGATACTGCGAGTAAGCAAATTCTTTCCTGATTAAACCAGACAATAGTGTTTTAATGGTACAAATTCTCTGGTGTTTCTTTCATTTTACTTATATGTAAATCACATATAATTATTCAATTCCTTCTTAAAAATAATATAGGCTAACTTCTTTCTATAATGGTTTTGAGATGGCCTTCTAATCAGGAAAATAGATTCTTGTGCTCTCTTTTGGCTTTGCAATTCCAGCCAAAATTATTAGACCTTATATGTTCCACAGCAATGAACTTCATAGGTATGTTATTCTCAATGAAAATTAAAATTAAAAGCTTTTACTGTCACTTTAAAATTTACTCCTTTCTGTTATACCAACTGCCCTCTGCTTCTTTGCTGAAAACAGTAAAAAGATGCACATGGTCTAGTTCCACTATTTCTGTCATTATTTCACAGACTTCAGTAAATTCTGCTCCTACTCTTCTCCTTTAGAGATTTATTAATACCAGCTTTTAGTCATCTGTAAATCCATCTATGTTGCCTGTAAGCATTTTGTTACCTTGGTCTGGATCTTTTCAATCTGTTATATGTGTTGGGGTGAAAGGTTCACATCCATAATATTTCTGTTTTGTACATGCTGATGCAATAGAATTTTATAACATACAACAAAGAACAAAAATCACTGAAATTGCATATGTAAAATAATAAAACTAGCAAAGGGCAAATACTTCAGCCTTAGAATCATATGGCTATAAGAATCAGCATACAAGAGACCTCATCCTCAAGCCATCTCTCCCTTAGGATTACTTTTCCAATTAATTGGAATAGTATGTCAACTAAATTGAACTGCAAAAATTCTCTCTGTCCATCTAAACCAAGAAATTAGATATTTTCAGAGTAAATTGTAAAAAAAAAAAGGAATAATAATTAAGGTTTGGCAGAATAATAGATAGTTGTAACTGTCCATTTCAAAGTTACAATGTTAAAAAGTTACATGGTATAAACCATCATTATTATGATTCATCATTTTTACATTGATCCATTTGTTACTTTTAAATTTTAAATGTAAATAAATTAAGTCTTAAATATATTAAAAGATTTTTAAAAAGATCAAGGTTCAAAGCATAAAGCAAAGGTCCCCACCTTACTGTCTCCCTGCTACCAAGATGTTGTATTATACCATGGTGAAGAGCAAATTTTAACAGTATAAATCCTTTAGCATTATTTAGAGAATTTTATGTCATTAACTGCTATATTTTCTTTTGTAAAAATTTATAACATGCTTTAATACAAAGAAATTCAGAAAAGGTAGAGGCAGCACAGTGCAACAGATAGAATGCTAAATTTAGATTCAGGAAGACCTGAGTTTGAATCTCTAGAGAGCATACTAACTGTGTGACTTTAAGCAAGTCATTCAACTTATTTGAATCAATTTCTCTATCCCTAAAATGGGGACATTAATATTGTCTACCTCAAAGTCTTACTGTTAAGAATTAATTGTTATATACACACATACAAAAATTTAATTTAAAACTACACGAACACTTTTGAAACATGAAGGAGATATCTCTGTCTAAATATCTATGAAATGCCTATCATAGGTCTAGTTCTATAGATTTATCAGCATGTATATTTACAGGTCTTTAGATAGATACAGACATATCACATATAAAATGTCTTGCAAACTTGTATAAATGTGAACACCTACTATTATATCCTTTTTTTTTTTTTTTGGCATTGTGACATTTAATTCTGAAATATTGCTTGACTTTTAAATATAATCAATTGGGTTATAAAAATGAGGGACTATTTGAAGTTCTAAATTTCCCAAATAAAGTACATTAAAAATTATGGCTGTATTTTTGTACATCTAATGATCAAACCCAAATCACTTATTTCAATAATTAATAGTATTAGTTATGAATATAATATTGAAAGAGTCAACACAGAAAAGACTAGTGATTCAGAGTAATCACTATCCAAAAGCCCAGCAGTATTCATGTTCAATGTGTTTGTTTTTCTTAACAAACCATATCAAGCCACTAGCTTTAGAGCTAGGATAAGGATGGGGGTAGCACAATCTTTGATTGCCTGGAGGTGTCAAGTCTAGCTTATGGTGTCTGCAATAATAAAAACCAACATGAGGCAGTGCCACTGCTCTGTGCAGAAAAGGTATACATCTCTTTTATTCTGTCAACTCAATTATCCTGCTGTGATTTTCTAGTTTGTGGATTATCCATCCCCTTTGGTAGTCATCCTTTACCCAAAGTTGGTTTTGTTTTGTTTTGTTTTGTTTTGTGACAATTGACTATTTCATTGTTTACTTTCACACTCAACAAGAAAGAAGAGCAGATGAAATGCTAGTCAGTCAGTTCTATTTGTAACAACTCACATAAAAGATAGTGTCAGTGGGGGTATGTAGAGATTAAAATTACTGGCTAAAATGGGATTTTCCTATGGATTTGTTATCCAGGTTTTCCTTAGCCCATAGTTTTCAGGGCGAATTCATAAACCCATATAAAATTCTAAAGGTTGAAAGAATCTGAGAGGACATTTAATCCATTTTCTTCTATACAAAATCATTCACCTATTAAACCTTGGAATGTATTTTAAGGTATGAGTAGAATAGGAAACCAATTGAAACCAATACTTTTCAGGAGTACAAAATCTCTAAAAATTTTGCAGTATAGACAAAACCAAGTTGAGACTGACTTGTCACATTAATATTAAATTATTTTTTTAAATGTGAATGCCAGCAATGAAAGTTAAAAGCCATCACTGTTTATACCACATACCCTTTCTCATTTCAATAGGAATAATACACTATAAATTAATAAATAATTGTTTTAGCACTTATTAACAAAGTTCTTATTTATTGTTTTTTGTTTTTAGCATATCCCATGCAAGCCCCAAAGGGTTAATGAAGCTAGATGAGCTGAAATTCATGAGCATAATCCGAAACAAGTGAGTTGAAGTTCTATCAGGTCTATTTCATAGCATCAGGGATTACTGCTAGCAATCTAATCCTACTGAGCCTAAGGGAGGTACATTCTATTGTATTTGAAATCCTGGCCAGGAAAGAACAGAAGGTTAAATGGGTGCCTTGCTCTGTAATCAAATATCACAGGCACTACTTATCTATTCAATGAACAACTGACGTAGAAAATCAATTAGGAAACAAATAGCTTCTTTGGAATTTTGGCCCAGGGAAAAAAAAAAAGAAATAAGGTAAAAAGAATTATTTTATTATGAATGTTTTACAGAAATAGAATGCTATGAATTCTAAGGCATTTATAGCTGTAGTTACAAATTTATATAATCTACATTGTCCCTACTGAGGGTATTAAATACTTTGTACATTTTTTTTTTTTTTTAATGAAGGCATTTTAGGAGAAACCAGATCCCTAAACTCAAATAGATCCAATTGTGACTCAATTACCCAATGAAAGTAAAAGTCATACCCAAAACAATCCCAACACAAAACACTGATTACATTTGGAGGAAAAGCTTAAGGAATAAGCCACATATGTATTGTAATGGTTTTGATGGCATGATTAAAATAATGTATCATTTGTGAATAGCATTCCTTCAACTATGCATCATCTTTTGTTAACATCTTAGGAATACTAAAAGAGGCAGCAGCAGCTCCTGCTGGTCTTTGTTCCCAGCAGGGAGAGGTCCTTCCCTTTTGGTGGTCTTAAGGTTAACACTCTACCCTTCCCTCCCTCCCCCTTCCTATACCTGTCATTCTGAATAGACTTCACAGTCCATGCACACAGACAAACAGGCTGACCTGGCCATATAGCCTGACCTTGGGCAGGCTGAAGATCACATCTGGTTATTAATATTAGGGCATTAAAAATGTAATCTTGCAGGCCCTGGAGAAGTGGACTAGCAATTATGCACTATGTATTGCCTGTCAATCAAGAAACATCATGTTGCTAAGTGTTAAAAATGTTCATCTGTACCTGACTAGGAATTTTAAAATAAAACTTCTCTTCAGTTGTATGAACCCTGATGAAAGAAGTCTGTTCAAACCCTTTATGTCCTCAGCTTATCTGTCCTTATGCTTTCAATTATTTTTTTTACTCTGCTTTATAAGAGTTCTTATAGCATAATCCATTTGCAGGTTAAAGCAGATATAATTGGAAAGAAATATCACCCTTTCATAGTCATAGAAGATATTTTACAAATGGGACAGAATACTTTTAATATTGTCATTGTAGTTCAGTGTTCATATAATTTTTTGAAACTATGTCTTCTCATTCTTTACCATTGTAAATTACTTCATATAAATTTCTCTCTGAGTCTATATACATGACATATTCAAAGGAAGAAATACAACAGTGTGTATACTTGGAAAATATAAAATATGTTGTGATAATGACTGGAATCTGTCAAACTATAAATACAAGAAAAAAATAGAGAGATTAGGCTTTACTAACACCCTTCCTGTAATTCACATCATAATTCTTAAACATTACAAGATACATGCTTGGTGGTAAAAAATATATCTTATGGAAATGATAATGTCTCTGTCATCCCCTAAGGCAAATTTCTCTATTGTGAGAATTTCAATAGCTACTAATATAATTATTTTCTATTTTTAAAAATTTTTTTATTTTTACATACAAATCCATAATTGTGCTATATAGCATATTTTCCAAAGCAAAGAAATAACTTTATTTGTAATACAATGAAGCTTATAAAAAAGCTAACATCTCTTTACTTTTTAAAAATAAATTTTTGTTTTACCATATATTTTGTCTTTCTCAGCTCAACAAAATGATTTTCTTTGAAAATTTAGCTGATCCAAAGATTTTCATTGAATTTTTATCTCACAATATGAGCATCCTCTGAGGATCCACTGAGGTTTTACCTCTACTCTATGGACTACGATGAAATGGAGATGAATGTCAGAACTCATGTGGCCAAGGCACAGGGACCAATCCCTGCTTATGCTTTATGGAAGGGTGCCTACTATAACAATGAATTTTATCACATATTCTGACTCTCAATAGCTCCAATTTCACTATCTCCTCAAAAATAAAAATCACAGATGTTTAAATTTGTAAGAACTACTACTGTGGTACTCCTATATTTTGATTACAAAGTCTCTTCACATTTACCTTGGATCATGTGCCTACATATTATCTATACCCAGAGATCCTTTAAATCATACAAGTACACAGACATACATTGATAGGCTACTGCTTTCTTTAATCACAAACCTCAAAAGTCTATAGGACTTCTGTAGAGGATGTGTATTAACTAAAGAGCATCCAGGAATAACAAATACATATCAGTGTTCACTGTAGGCCAGGAAAATGTAAAAATAAAACAAAAAACACAAACATAAACTCCTCAAAAGTAGGAACTGCCACATGCCTGTCTTTATGTATCCAGCATCCAGCACAGAACCTTATGTGTGGCAGGTGCTTAATAAATGTCAGTTGCATTAAATTGTATAATTGACTATTATGACAATGAATCTTTAATACATTCAAGTGATTGTTGTGACTGAATTGATTGGTCAGTTCAGTAGAAAAAAATAATTAATTCATTGAAATAATTTGATTTTTTTAAGTGAACTGGCTAGTTAGCAATGGGAATTGATCCCATCTGCTCTTTCTTTTGGTAAATACTATTTTGTAGACAACCACAACAACTAACCAATCATACCCACATGTCTCAAGTAAATTCATGTATATTATGGGGTATAAAGGAGTGGGAGTGATGGCAAAATTTTTGACTAATACAGGCTGATAAGGAATTTTTATCTTATTTATGTTGGAAGCCCTTCCTTAGTGATTCATTGCAAGTAGTTCATCCAAATCCTTTTGCAGAGTAATGGGCTGTGATATAAAGATAGTATATTGCGAAAAAAGCCTTGGACTTGAAGTAAGGAGAAATGTGATTTTAAATTTCATCTTAATCATGGGCAAGTGATTTCAACTTTCTGAGCCTCAGTTTCTACCTCTATAAAATGGGAATAGAAAAATCTGTAGTACCAACAGATTATGAATTTCTAAGGGGCAATGCATATCAAGTATGTTGTAAACCTTAAAGTAGCATACAAATGCCTGGTATAACTCAGTAAATTCAGAACATGTTAATTTGCTTTGTTTTGCCTTGGTTGTTTCTGAAACTACAAATATTTAAACATCAAAAAAAAAAATCCCAATATGAAATGTTTTGTTTTCTCTCATAGCAAAATATTTATGGTTAAAAAATTCTGATATTTTATTAGAAAGTAAAACTCCAAAAACATAAGCTCTGAACCTGTCTTTCTGGAATAGCAAGAAAATAAAAAATTACAAAATCATTACCGTAGGCTACAAATGAGCATGCAACCTAGAGGGCTTGTGGAAAGTTGACTCTCCTGGGACCTATAAGATTGCTTATCAGAAAATAGACTATATATATCTGCTATCCAAGGATATCTTCATGTATAAGAAAAGCAAATTTCTGCAACTATGATGAGGCACTGTATGGTTCCAAAGGGGTCCAATATATGATCCTGCAAGAATCATAGCAGAAACCTTTTATTTTTCACTAACTGGCTCAGAAAGGTAAAATTTAGCCATTTCCTGGACTCACTAGCTTAACAGAGACTTCAGCAAAAGAATAACTTTGCTGTTCTGAATAGTTCTCTATGTGACATATTGCCATTTCTGAATGAAAAACATGTTTTTCAATACATTATGAAGAACCAAATCCTAAAGAGAGACAGAGAGAAGATCCTGGAATAAAGTCACAGAGAAATGCCTTCAATGCTTTTTTTCCTAAAGCACATGTAGTCTTACCCATGTATGGCTATGATAAATCCCCCACTGAAAGGAGGGAGTCCAAAAAGGAGGGGAAGAAAAATTTCTGCATTATGTAAATAGGAGATTGGACAATTAATTGAGGTCATATATAGATGAAATAAGCAAACACCAACAAGCTAATAAACATATCCAAACACATACCATATCTATAACTCTCAGAAATAGTGGCTCCAGATAGGATAGCAGATAACTATTTAAGGATCTTTTAGAACTTTTAAAAATTGAATTTAGTTTTAAGAAAAAAAAATCTTTGCAAGCGTTACTTTGCTTTTTGTTTTCTTCTTAAACAATTAAGCATAATATATGCTCGTCTCGATGTCATAGGATTAATTCAATACTAATTCCACCAATAGCTCTGAAGCTTATTTTCTTACCAAAGCCCTGATATCCCTTTTATTTTTGATCATATACCTCTCTTACCAAGTGAAGTAAAGCATGTATAGTTGAAGGATCTCTTAGGTTCTGTAACATGATTGCCTTCCTGCAAAATTAATTATAAAATACAAAGCTGAAACAGTTTCATCACAAGTAAAATACCTCCCCCCAAAAAACTATCTTCTTCCTCTTTGGTGTGTAACACATTCAAAACTGCATCACTAGCATAGTCTATAAGCTTTTAACCTTGCAATCATTCTTTTAAGTCACATTAAATTTGTCTATAAGAGAAGAAAAGTAAAATCATCATTATTTGAAGGTTGTAAGAAGTGTTCCACAACCTGAATTTTTTTCTTCTTCTTCTTCTTCATCATCATCATCATCATCTTCTTCTTCTTCTTCTTCTCTTCTTCTTCTTCTATTGATAGAATAAGTAACAAGCTAAATGTTTCTTCATAGTCTCCTTAAGGTTTAACTTTAAACATAATTGCAGGCACAGGCAAAAATAAAAAAAAAAATTGCATCTTAAATGTCTTATGACTGATCAGTTTCTTTACAAATTCTTTTTTGTGAAAATTTCATATTTTGAACAACACAAAAATCCATTTGATTGATAATACCTTGGAAGTAAGGAGATGGTAAAAAACCATTTCAAGACAGTAACCCAATTTCCTCAAAGCATTATTACTCTCTAATATACCTATAATTCTGAAACTATACTTCACTGGGGGGTACAAAAAAGAAGATAGAATCAATCGAAGGGAAAAGTCTTTAATCTACTTTTGATCTAGTTTGTTATGAGTGTTATTTTGAAAACTAGAGGATAATGAAATATTCTAAGTCATCAAGAATTTTACTTTAAGGTAGCCTTCATCAGCATATTTTTAAAAAAAATTAACCTGTTCTACCGTAATCCATTGGATTACAAACTAAAGATAGCATTTACCTCAGACACTATTTATCTATCTCAACTCCCTCATTTTAAAGATAAAGAATCCAAAGCCTATGGAGAATAAGTGACTTGCCTAATAGGGTTACACAGGCAATAAATGTCAGAGAAGAAGGATTTGAATTCAGAGTTAGGATTTTTTTCTACTACAGAAGCTAAGAAAGACCTGACTCAAGTACCTACTAGGGAAGTAATTAATAAGCTTCACCAAAACAGAACAATTTCATTAGATTTACAAATTTATTCAGAGAAATAAGCTATTCAAAAAAAATATACAATGATTCTGCAGAATCATGATTTGGTGTCTTTTCATTAGCTATGCCAGGCTTTTAATGTCATATCTCAGAACCCATGGCTACCATGTATAATTGTATACTTTCTAATATTTTCTATTTTTTCCCTTTTTGATTTGATTTTGTTTTTGTGCACCATGATAATTGTGGAAATATTTAGGAAGAATTGCATATGTTTAAGATATTGGATTATCTGACATCTATGGGAGAGGATAAAGGGAAGAGAAGGAAAAAAATTGAAGTACAAGGTTTTGTAGGGATGAATGTTAAAAACTATCTAGCATATGATTTTAAAATAAGGTTTAAAAACAAAAAAATAAAAAATAAAATAAAATATATTTAGAAAACAAACAACAAAAAAAAAAAGAAATGAAAATTATAATCAAGGGAACATTACTACTTCCTCTGGAAAGATCATGAGAATGGATTGCCCTGTTATTTCATTCACTATGTTTGTCTCAGACCACAATTATTTTCCCTTTCACCACATTTCTTTTTCTCCCTTCTTAGAATGGGTTCCTTTTTTAAAAAAAAATTATTGTAGCTTTTATTTTTTCCAAATATATACACAAATACTTTTCAACATTCACCTCTGCAAACCTTGTGTTCCAAATTTTTCTCCCTATCCCCTTAGATAGTAAGCAATTTAATACAGGTTACATGTGTGCAAGAATGAAAGTTTACTGTGAAAAACAAAACAAAAAATTTGGTCAAACATAGGGGTGCCCACAAATTTCTTTACTGAAACTTACCCATATATGAATATGGTCATGTTATTGTAGTTTAGGCAGGGACATCATCTGTCACTTCTCCACAATTTGAAATGGCTCAGATTCTGCAAATAATTTCAATAGCTGCCCTTTCTGAACCCTGACATCATGCAAGGTAGATGAACTAATATTGTACCAATCGATCAGCATTTCCTTATGCTCAGCCTCTCTTTCAACTCAGGCATGTCTATTTTTTTTTTTTTTTTTTTTTTTTGATGTTGGCCTAACCATTTTCCATTTCTGTCCTTTGTCTTTCCCTAGAGGGAGATTGGAATACTTATCACGAGATGGATAATAGTAGCTCACATTTATAGAGGGCTTTAATACTATAATTCATCTAGCTTTGCAATGTAGCTTGTATAGATACCACCATAACAGGAGATCATATTCTACCCAAAGTAAACTTTAGCTTTCCTCTCACTAAGATACATATGGCAATTTTCCACAGTAGAGATAGTCCTGTGATTTCAAAGTATTGAATTAGAGATGTGTATTTGCAGCCCTCTCTGCCATATTCTCCCCATACCAATCCCCAGGTACATATAGAGTAGAAATATGTTAAGCCTTTATATGCTGTTGAAGTGACTGTATCCCTTGCTTATTCAAGATTGTTTTAGTCCTACATCTTCAAGGGTTTTGAGACATTATTTTGCTTTTGCATTATTCAGATAGCAAAGCTGTTATATCTTTAGTTTCATAGGATCATCTATTTAGAGCTATATGGAATCTTAGAAGTTATATTTAGGAAAACCATCTCATCTACAGATGAGGAAACTGGGGTGCAGAGAGACAACATGACTTGCCTAAGATCACAGAAGAAATAACAGAGGCAGGATTTGAATCCAGCTCTGCTAACTGCAAAGCTTTTACTCTTTCTACTGGACTATGTTGTCTTTCTTATTTCTTCATCACTTACTCTATTCTCTGGTATCAGATCACCTGCTGCTCATCTTAATTGATACTAACCTTAATTACTGTTTCCAGCTATTTTTTCACTGATTTCCTTCTTGTTTTCTTTGTGTATACCTTCTGCAATTAGAATCTAAGCTCTTTGAGAACAGACTGTCTTTCTTATTGCTTATATTTGTTCTCTAGTGCTTTAGCAGTGTCTGGAATATATTAAGTGCATAGTAAATGTTTGGTTTTTTTCCCATGTTCCTTAACTTTTGTGAAAAAACAGTAATAACAGCCTGATTGTTCATAGCCATGACTAGCAAAATGTAGTTCTTTCTTTACTTTCTTCAATGAACTAAATAATTGCAGTGCACTGATTATAGTCTTTTTTTTTTTTTTTTGCTATAGTTCATTTTATTAAAGCCTATGAGTTTTGTTTCTATAGAGTTTATTCTTTTATATTAGACTACTTCTGAGTTCTGGACTGTGTTCCAAAAAGGATGCTTTCTAGACAGCTGAAGTTCATTGTATTGGGATTTTTAAGGGCCCCAGGAAGAGATTTCTGCTTTTTTTTTTTTTTTTCAAAACACAGTGAAACAATGGGTGTGCTTTCTTAAAAAGAGGGGAAAGGAATAATTTTTTTTTGAAAAATTTCAACATACAATGAAGCAAAGTTTATAGTTTAACTAGATCTGAGAGAATAATACTCTGACATAAATTCATACCAAGATTTGATTAATAATAGCCTTTTTTTCTGAAAGCCGTTTTGATGATGATAATCTTACTATATGAACTACTTGAGAGGGAGTATAGCTAGGGGATGTTATATAGCATGCTAGATACCAAAGACAAAATGCCTCTTTCACATAGGAGGGCAAGCCCTGGTTCCCAACATTCTCCTAAATTAAAAAGGGAAAAAAATCAAATAAAATAATGATCTGTGCATTTAATGATAATATGAATGAGACTAAGACCAGTCAAATAAATAACATCAATAATTATAGTATTGGTTTAACCTTTTCATTTACATTTTGAAAAATAACTATAAATATAAAACATTTAGAATGCTTAAGATTTAGAAAACACTTTCATAGTCTGCAAGTATTATACCTGTTTCTAGAGATTTGATCCTAGTTTTTGAACTCAAAGAAACCCTTGAGATTCTTTCTTCCACACCCTTATTTTGCAGAAAAGGAAGCCTTCAAAACCGACTCTGAGGCAGAATTTGAACCTGATTCCAAATTCAGCACTCTATTTGTTATACTGGAATGGGCTTTGAGACCATCTAGATTAGTCCTTTCATTTAAAAGCTAAAGAAATTGAGGCAACAATATGAAAAATCAATTGTCCAAGGGCAACAGAGATAGTATATGCCACAGATGAGATTTTAACCCAGCTCTTCAGGCTCTAAATATAGCGTTCTCTTTTTTATACCATATTTTTTCTCCATAATTATAGGTAGCAGGATATCAATGTAAATACATGGTTGAATGCCTAATACATATTTGAATGGAATAGTTTTCTTCACCACTATAAATTTGTATTGAGGTAATCCATAGCTATGCAAAACACATAATCTAAAAGTATACAAAATTTGAGAAAAGATTGTAATGAAGTGGTCATAAGGGTACTTCTCTAATGAATTCAGGGATATCCCCTTCAGAAGGATATATATTCACTATGGTAGTATTTAAGAACTATTGAACAAATTAAAAAAAAAAAAAAAAAACACCAAAGCTAATACATGAAAGAATTTACATTGAACATCCCACCCTTCTCTGGAAGCCATGTAGCCAGAACATAGATACCCAAAACTAGGGATGACCCTTAGCCTTGAAAGAGGGGAAACATGTTTTTGTCTCCTTCCCATCTCCTTGTTTTCTATTTTTCTTTTCCTTAGTCCCCCATCCTATAGATACCCATATCCTCAATGTGTACTCTGGTCTCCTATAACTCAATCTGTATCCTGGACTCCCTCTGCCAATTCCAAGAAGTAAGCCCTATCCCTTATCCTGTACCATACTGTTATGGGCCAGAATTCTGAAACAAGAACTCTTACAAGGTGTTAAGTCAGTGGAATTGATAAAGACCGTAGTTATCTTGTTTAGCATGGTGCTTAGTAGTTCTCTAGTTCAGTACACGTACTTAGCACTTAATATAGTTCCACAAGATTCACACCTATGATAATGGAATATAAAAGAGCTAGCAAGGACTGGATGAGATTCATTCCATCTTTGGTCAGGCTTCTGGTGGCTTTCCTGGGAGAATGAGAAACAGATTCATTCACTCCATCTCATACCACTGTGGTGGCAGGCTCTCCTCCTTTCCTTCTCCACTAAAACCAAGACTCCTGAAATGCTGTCAAGAAAGCTAGTGAGGGCCAGGCAAGGAAACTACATTGTTAAGGAGACAATAAAGACTTTTGGACTTTAACAACTGGCTATTCTTATGATTACTAAAGTGAAATGAAGGCTGCCCCAAGACCTCCTGAAAACTAAAGGGGAACATTATACCGGACTATTAAAGCTTCTGTTTGCTTTTCCCAATCAATTGATGTATTTGAAAAAAAAAAAAAAAAATCAGAGAAATGAATCCTCAACAATGTGATAATAACATTTTATCTCTCTAAAAATATTTGCATTTTAATGAATGAATTCAAGTAACCACAATTCTTTGACCTAAAGAAATGAATCTTCATTGGCAAAATTCCAGCCCTATGTGAGCAATATTTTTTAAGTAGTAGAAATGGTATAAGATAGACTGCTGGAATTTTGACCCCATTTTCTGTTCTAATATCAGTGTTAACTTTTTTCCTGGTTAAAGAGAAGCCTAGAAATAAATCTATATATTCTTCAGTGTCTTTTTCTCCCAAAATATCATTTTAATATACAAGAAAATACATATAAAACAATGCAAACAACCATATTTCATATTCTTTAGATATATTTTGTAAAAGAAGAGAATGTAACCCAGAGAAGTTTGCAGAGGCATTATAGAATTATGATGTCTCAGGCTATCTAATCCAACTTGTACCTAAGTGAGAAGCTGCTATACAACACACCCAACAAGTTCATCCAAAAGTCTTTGTTTAATAACTTCAAGTAAAATAGAATTTACTACTTCTAGAAACTGTCCATTACCCTTTTGTATAGCTCTGATTATTAATCAATTTATCAATCAGCAAGCATTTATTAAACTGCTACAAGGGCCTTGCCACTGTCTTAGGCCTTGAGAATATAGAGACAACAAAGAAATAGTCTCTATTTTCCTGGACCTCTCAATGGATCCAGGAGAAACAACTTGGATAGATGTATATAGATATATAAAACAAATGCAAAAAAGATATAATATAATTTGGGGCAAAAAGCACTAAAGCATAGGGAGAATATTAAAGAATTCGTTTAGAAAATGGCACTTGAATTAGAAAATGTAAGAGGAAGAGGTAAAGAAAGAGTAAATTCTAGTCAAGCAGGACAGCCAATTTTATATGAGGCTCAAAAAGAAATTTACTTTGACTTCATTGCAATATTCATGAAGAGAAGTAACATGTAACTAGTTTAAGAAAGGTAGATTGAGGCTAGATTGTGAAATACTTTAAATTTCCAAAAGAAGAGTTGACATCTGATCCTAGAGTTTGGTGAGTAGATCATCCTTGTACTTTCTGAAGATTTTCCTTAACTTAAGTCAGAATATGTATTCCTTCCTCTTCCACCCATTGCTCCTAGTTTCTGCTTTCTGGGGCCCAATTGATTAAATATAATTCCCTTTCCATATGACAGCATACATAAGAATGGCATGTTACAGAAGTGTTCCATTATTAGACATATTTTAGACTTTTGTTGCTTTCTTTAAAGGGGATGACCAGAACTGAACCAAAGACAATAGATTCTGCCTAACTAAGTAAAACCTGATAAAATGAGTACATAGCATGTTCTGAGTATGATGCTTTTCTTACTGTAATTTCATTTTTAACAAAATTACATTTTTGATTGATGTAAAATTGAGATAACTAAAATCCACACTTCCCTTCAGTCCCATAGGAATGATATTTACATATGTGCTTGTCTTCCCCCATTAGATTATAAATTCCTTTCTAATAGCAATGGTTTTATTCTTTGGGTTTTTATATTCGATGATTATCAAAGTACCTGGAAGTCAGTGGTAGAACCAAAACTCAAACTTAGATCATTTGACTCCCATACTATGGTTCTCTTTAACTATCCTGAGTTTCCTTTTTCTTGGGAATTCTGCAAATATTGCCAGATTCTGAAATAGAGCCATGAACAGGGTGGCTTTAAGGAAGAACTATCTAGAATGACTATTTCTTTGCTACTGTGAAGCATAGCTTTTTATATTGTAGCAATTGTTTGAATGGAATAATCCTAGAACCACAGAGAGAATTTTCAAATTAGAAGAGACATCAAGAACTAGTTTACTTAGGATGGCATATAGCAAGAGCCTAATAAATAAATGCTTGTTGATTGGACTTGAACTAAGGAAAATTCCTCTCAACAGCTCACAAATGATCATCAAGCTTTTATTTGAAGACCTCCAGGAAGGAGGAACCTTCTAGGCCAGAGCCAGCTCAGTTTACTTTGTGGTAATGATAAATTACTTGGCAATTTACCCTGTGTACCAAGAATATCTCACACCCCTTAAAAATCCTAATTAATATAATTAACAAGATACTCTCCATTCTGATATTTTTATCAGTTAAGAATGCCTATTTGATCTAGGTACAAACTAGATGAGAACAATTCCTAGACACATCCATTGAATCAACCAATCAATAAAAGGTTCAAGTAAGTCTTTAATCAGTTTGGGAAAAATAAAGCTCTTAGGTCATTGAATGAAAGCAGATGAAGTCAAACAGGAAATTTCTTGCAGTTGGTTGAAAAGAATTAGTCACTGCCTACCAGTAATTGGATAAAGCAACAAGAAGATTGGGAATCCTGGATGTAAAGGGCAGGTCAACTTTGTGGTAGAGCAGCTGGATAGCTAGACCCAGCAATGATTAAGTGGTAAGCAAGCCTCTAAGAAGGAAATCTCTTGAAATGGGAGAAGTGTCTGTTTCCTTGAGTGGAAGAAAAATCTGTTGAATTTCAAAAGATTAGAAGATTTGGACTCCCTATAAGCTTAAGTAGCAGAGTTCCTGGAATATCAGTAGTTGGTGGAAACCTCTGAACTGGGAATTGAAAATAAACTAAATATAACAAGGAAATACTAAACTTTAAGATTCTACAAGGGTACCAATTCTCAAAGTCCAACAGAGAGCCATGCATGTCTCAGGCAAACTTCATGAAGATTCTGCAAAGGATGAAAATGACTTCCAAAAATGGGGACTTGTGATTTATCTTCTTGGCACATGAGCTCTGTAACTTTGAGCCACTTTCCCCTGGACTTGGTATGTATTGGGAGAATATGTCCCAGATTTTTTTAAATGACATTTTTAACCAAAAATAAATATTCCTTTGTAAAAGTTAATTGAATCTGGATTGCTAGTACTCAAAAAGAAACACACCAGATGGGGCTCATGAGCAACAGTACTAGAAATACTCCAAACCCTTAAAGATTACTTCCAGAACCCTAAGGAGTGTAATATATAATTAACTGCTCTCTGGGCACAATGACAGTGCCATCCCGGCTTAGGAAGTAATTTTCAGATATAGCCTAAATTTGCCTTTCTATATGTTCTAATGCTTGCTCCTAGTTCTTATTCTGGAATCAAGAAAAAAAAATAAGTCAAATCCTCAATTCTTTTTCATATACTTTAAGAGAGCTTTCCTGTGTTCACTAATTCTATTCTTCTTCAGGCTAAGCTCATTTGAGTTTATTGTAATAGGACTTGTTCTCAAGAGCTTTATTTAAGGAAGCTTCTCACCACTGATCTTATTAATCACTTTTTTTTAAGGGTGAAGGCTGTTGATGACTGCTATCATAGAGACCAATCAACTTGGACCAAGGTTCCCCCTATTTTATTCTTTCTACCAGTTCTCTACCTTAATCCTTAGATTGGACTGGATGAATGTTCTGCTACTTACTGGGACTTTGGATTGGTTACTTCTCACTTTGGGGCCTCAGTTTTCTCAATTTTTAAATGAAAGGATTTGGGTTAACTGATCTTTAAAGTCCCTTCAATCCCTGAGAGTCTATGTAAGTCTATGTAAGTAGCTCTGAGCTGTAATTCATTAAGAAGATTTTTTTTAAAGTAAAAATTAATACCTGATCGCCTTGTCTTTTGTCAACCTGTACTATATGGCAGATTAAGTTCATTAATAGTTCATATTCATACATGTTACACCAGTCAATCAAACATTTCACTGTTTCAGATTCAAAAGAGCAGTTTGAGAAAGTCCTTTAGTATGAGAAAATAGGAAGATAATCATACTAGCTTGAATAATTTTCTTCCCTTTAAGCACTAAAAATGGAAGGGGGAATAGAATTAGGCCTTGATAAGGTTCAGACAAGAGACACCCAGAGAGTTCTTCCTTTAGTCTCATCCCACCCATTCTGAATTTCAAAGAGAACTGATAATCATTTAAATATAATAGGATTATATTGAAACTACTTGGGATGAGGTTTCAGGACACTTAACCTCCTAGCAACTAGTGCAGACTACCAAAGACAACTAAAATATTTAGGTTTTCCTTTCATTACTACTCCAAAAAAAATTCTGCATACCAAGAAACTCCTAATTTCCCTTGTTGCCTAACTCTTGTTTCAACAACTCCAGATCCATTTATTCTCCCTGCAAATAAGCTCAGTATCAAGGACTGTTGGAGCCTTTTTAGAACTTTCACCTCTTCCCTTTGAGTGACCTGGAGAAATGGTGTACACCTGGAAACATATATGTCTTAAGATTTCTAGAAACATAGCTCCTTCCTTAGGCTTGTCTAGTTAACTATCAGGGATTGTTGAAAGTCTTGTATGATGTGAATAATACCACTAAAGAATTGAAAATAGCTAATTAAAAGGGTTTTATCTGTTCTTGGTAATGAAGAGTATTCTTTTGGATACCAGAAACTTTCCAGGTGTCAGAAAAGGAAAAATATCAACATTTATATCCTAAATTGAAGCAGTATCTTGAAGTATCTTGAAGCCTAAGAGCTAGCTCTAAACAAGCATAAGCACTATCTTTTAGGACCAGGGGGAGGGGGGGAAAGAATGATAATAAGAATTATTAAGTGCTAGTTCTCCTATTGTATCCTTAGAGAAATATCAAAATAGATCTCATTACTTTCTCTCTCAACCCACCCCCTTTACCTAACTTTCTTTATTATTATTCTTTCAGGTACTAAAGTACAAAATCTAGATGGCTATAATAATCTCTGTATTTTCATCTATGTTGCCAAGTCCTCCTCAACATATTTCCCATTCAGTCCCTTTTCCATACTCATGACACAACCAGTCTCTTCTAATTCTTTATCATCTCTAACCTGAACTACTGCAATTAATTTCAAAGTCAGTCTTCCTCCATCTAGTCTTTTCTCTTTCCAATCCATCCTCCACACAGTTGTCAAATTGATGCGATTCCTAATGCAATAAACCCATATCACTTCCAGACTCAAGATACTTGGATAGCTCTCCAGTGCCTTTAAGATAAAATGAAAAATTCCTATATTTGCCATTTAAAGTTGTTCATAGTCTCTCTCCAGCCTATTTTTCCAGCCTGAATATATACTAGTCTACATTTGGTTTACTTGCTGCTTCCCAGGTGACAAGTCTGACTCTAGCCTTTAGAACTTTAGAATTTTGGGCTTATTTCAATTCTCATTTCAAGCACTCTCTCCTCTAGTGGACTTCTGTTGAATCTCCCAGTAATTAGTAACCCTTAGAACTATAAGCTTCTCAAGGCTATCTCACTTTTGTCTTTGTATCCTAGCAATTAAAAACGATATTCAACAGATAGTAAGCACTGAAATAGTTAATTTATTGCAGTATGATGTACTTCCGAGAAATTCTATCTTCTGAAGCTCAAAGAAAACTCTAGGACTTGTTCCCCCCCTCCCCCAATCTTTATTGTAAAGTCATATCCAAAGGTAATACTTTTTTGCCTAAGCCTGATCAAAAGATGCTGATACTATTTGGTAGTATAAAAGAATACCTAAATTCTAGAACAGAATTAGCACAGCCCAGTGGCATCCTCTGGGAAACGCAGAGAAATATGGAAAAATGGTAGATAAGAAGAGAATAATCAAGAGCAAGCTCCCAAACCTACCTGTTAGAAACAAGGTAGAAATCAAGAGAGAACAACTTATTTTAGAACGTCATTATGGGGAGAGATAGAACTCGTTAGTACTTTATGGCTCATCATTCTAAAAATATACTTTATATAATATTGTATATATTTAATATTAATATATAATTAATATGTAAAATTGTAATATATAATATTAATATATAACATCGTAAACTCTTAGCAAGTTGGGAGACAGTATTGGTATATTAAGAAAAGGAAATGACCAAAAACTTGCAAGAAGTAAAAAGGAAAGCATTATGCCAAGAGAAGTTAAAGAAGTAGATTTGGGTGAAAAAATTTGAATTCAAATACTGAACTGTGCTACAAACTACCTGCATACTAGTGGGCAAATGGCTTTAAGTCTTTTGGCCTCGGACCTCGAAGATAATCCAAAGTTTCTATCGATTCTAGATTCTATGAAATTAGAAAATCCTCCAAGTTATACTTGGACTCTTAGTGTTATGTGAATCTCTGGCACAAAAGTTATACAAACAACCAAAAAAACCCAAGCCATGCCTCTTATACTCAATTATCACAATTTTTTTCAAAACCTATGGCAAAATAGTTACTGTGCCATTGTGTAGCAGAACAGAGAGACAGACAGAAAGACAGAATTATGTTTTTGAAAGCTCCATGAGGCAGAGGTCCTACATTCTCTACCTCTATCCCAGATAGCAGAAGGAGTGAAAGACAACACTCTAGATGGATCAACATTACTCTAATTTGGCTAACAGAAAGTATTAAAAGTCCAACAATGTCTAGTATCTTGAGTCAATCTCTGCCTAGGTAAACATAAAACATAGAGAAAGATAATCTTGCTTTTTCTCCTTAAAATTGGAAACATCAAGTTGCAATTGGAGCTGTAAGTTGAACATTCTCCCTTCTTTTGGAATTTTAACATCACTAAATGTGGCATTTTAAAAATCTAAAATAGCTTCAAAAATGCCTACTGCAAGAGGTGATGTAATGTAATAGGAAGATCACATGACAAGATAGTTTAAGTAGATTGTTTTCAAGAATGAGTCCTGATTTGGCCAAAAATTTTGCATTGATGTTATCTATATTTGCTAATATAGATTAAATTTTACAAGGATTTGTTTCTTTTTTCTTAAATCTCCAGATGATAGAAATATCAAGATATTATAGTTTCTCTATTACTACTTTACAAATCAGTGAAAACAAAAGAGTATGAATCTATCCAAAACATTAATTTTGACTTTCTAAAAAAAACCACTCTATGTTTTTTAAGTCTCTTAAAATGTTTTGGAGGAAAAAATTGTAATAATTGATGCAAATATGTCTCAAGTTCTGAGTGTTATATTACCCAACAAACCTAAGTACCTTTAAGAGATGTATTTTTTTTTTTACCTAAATTCTTTCTAGTTCCTTATACTTTTCCTAGTCATGTAAATTTTGTGAATTGATTTTAGTATTTATTAAAGGTTTGTGCAGGATCTTTAAAGCTTTTCCTCTCCTGGGGACTTATGATACAGGTAGAGGTTTCAGAAATATACCTGAAATTAAATTAATTGTATATGAATAAGTAGGTCTAATATTTAATTAAGTGTAGTTTAAATTTTCTTTCATTTATACATACACACACCACATATATTCATATAAATAATGAAAATAATAAGTCTCAGTTAAATCTGAATTTAGGCAAAAAAATTTGACAATTGAAGTTTTAACCTTTTTAATTCTCATTTTCTGAATATATTTTAATATTCCATCTTATTATCATTGATGAAAAAAAAGACTTTATCATTTGCTTTGGTTGCTGAATTTTCATCAATTCTTCTTTCTGACTTGCTTTGGTTCTACCCTGATTTCTTGGCTAAAAAGGTTGGAAACATTCTAGAAGTTTTGGAATGCATCCCAAAAACTATAATTACTATAATATTCTTACCTTTTTATGTTAACTAATCTGGTTGTGTGAAATATTTATATCATTAATAATGTTATAACTGTAAAAGGAAAGACTCTGAAATAGTATATAGAGAAATAAACCCCAGAGTCACAAAGATGTATTGTCAAGATCTGCTCCCGAGACATGTTGGCTATATGACTACAAGTAACTTAACCTCTCAGCATCTCTAGACAACTCTCAAAGACTATAAATTATAGAAGAAGAGTTTCTGATTTACATAAGTAGGAGATTTTACTTAACAGTTCTCCATACCAATAAAATCTCATTTCTAGATTAAATGAATAAAATAGCAAAATTAAGTTCATTCTTACAGACATTCTGATAAAAAAGCAAGCAGCTTCAATAATGAGTTTATTTAATTGAGGTGATATCAATGGGCATGAAAAATGGGAAGAAAAAAATTGTCGAAATATGTTATATTTGTTTGATGTAGATGTGGTCTAAATTATGCTGAATTTTGTTTTTGTTTTTGTTTCTTCTTTTTGTTTCACCATATACTAATAATTTCTCTTTGCATACAAAATGAAATGAAAATTTGCAACAATGGAAATGTGATCATTTTAAGCTATCAAACCTAATAATGCTGGTCCAGAAATATACTCTATCCAGAAGTACCTAGAGTTGGTAATTATATATATAAACATATCATATATACATATATATATATATATATATATATATATATATATATATATATATATATATATATATATATATATATATATATATATATATATATATATATATATATATATATATATATATAAACATATGTTTTTCCCTTACTTCATGCTGCATAAATATGGACATAATCAAATATCACTGACTGAGCTCTCAATACTAGTGGGGAGAAAAGTAGTTTGAAATACATATATATACACACACATATATATACACATACACATATATGTACACACACATATACACACACATACACACACACACATATATATACACACACACACATATACCCGGAAGCAAAATGAGAACATATGATGTGGATGGTAGTACAATGAGGCAGACTGAGGAATAATTATATTACAGAACCCAAATAGTATTTATCAATTTTTAACAGATAGGACTTTTTATAGAGGGCCAAAGTACTTTTTCTTGTTTTATTCAATGGTTGAAGAGATGAAATAATAGTTGAAATAATAACAAATGTGCAGATGATCCAAAGTTAGGAAGATAGCTAGCACATTAGATCACAGCATAAGGATCCAAAATGTTTCTGACAAACTAGAATGGTAGAAAGTAAGAAACAAGTGTAAAATTTTATATAAAAGTGTGTGTGTGTGTGTGTGTGCGTACATCTATATGTATGTGCACCTATATACATATACATATATATGTGTATATATAAGCATTTATATACATGTATATGTCTATATATGAATATATATGTATGTGTATATATAAATGGATAAAATAAAAATAAAAAAATAAAAATAAATAAAAATAGATGGAATACATATCAAATATGTATTGATGATAAAAAATTGGGAAGATAACTAACATTTGAATCACAGCATGTGATGTATTCACAAAATGTTTCTGACAAACTAGAATGGTAGGACATGAAAAAAAATTACACTTACAAAAAAAATTCACTAAAAAATTATCTTTTCAATACATAGGCAGCTTTCAGGATCTAAGTCAAGAAGTATCTCTTTTGTGCCATATACTATGCTATGTGCTGTGGATACTACTCTACTCTTAAGGAGCTCACAGTCTTTTGGGATGCTTTGGAAAACTAGTTTTTCTTTTAAACTATTTCATAAAGTAGATCACATATAAAAATTCCTTTAATACATATAAATGACAACTTGCTGTTAAAAATCTTTAGCATAACTTCCAAAGTACATAATATTCATGTGTTGCCTGCCTCTGGCAAAATTGTAAAAATGGCAAAATTGTTTTTGGTTCTTTCAACTTCTGCTTTCTTTGTCTTCTCCCATTCCTTTTATCTCTTCCCCAGGTACCAATACTGCCAAATTTTTCATTGTTACCAAAGGAAATAATCTTAAAAACTCATTCAGAGGAAAATTTTGTCATTTCTTTCTCCAGATCATTTTATAGATGGGAAACTGAGGCAAAAAGGATTAAATGACTTGCCTAGGGTCACAAAACTAATAAATATATGAGGTCTGATTTGAATTCAGGAGGTTGGGTTTCCCTGTCTTCAGGCCAAGCACTCTATCCATTGCACTACCTAAGTGCCCTAGATAGTGGGCAGATATCTTTTTTTTGGTCATGCATGCCAAGAAAATTCTAAATGGGGTCAAGAAGAGTTGGACATGACTTAAACAATTCAACAATAACAACAGTAAAATTTTGTTGCACTCCCTTCTAACTGTCAAGTCCTAAACTCATAATTGCAACAATGGAAGAGAAATAGAAAGTCTCCCTCTAGACAACTCAAGAAAAATACTTTCAGAGTATCATTCATGAAAGTGGCCCCTAATAACATATATTAACTGTAATAACTTAATACACACAGCTTACAGAAATAGAGAATTTCAGAGTTGGAAGGACCTTTAGCAGTCATCCAATCTATAACAAAAAAGAATCTTCACCATAGCACACCTACCCTTTGTCTGAAGACCTCTAAGTGAAGAGGAACCCACTAATTCCTTCTCCATCTGACCCTCCCTCCCAATATCCCAGTTTTGAGTGAGATCATGATATGATGATTATTCTTCTATCCTTACTTAGGGGCTGCTCATTCACTTTGCTGTGTACCTGTTTACCCCTATTTTGTCCTGAATTAATGCTAACAATTCCCACAATATGAGTCTTCTGAATCTCTACTTTACTTTGCCTTATGCTGGAGTGTGAGTTCATCCTGAAAGTGAACTTGATGTGAAATATGTACAGTAAAGCCCAAAGAAACCAGCTGCTATAGAAGCAGGTTCATGGTCGTTCTGCACATACCAGCTCCTCCTTCACTCTGGGCCAAGACCCTTTCATCAGTATAGGGCCTGATTAGCATATGACTGAATTGCATCACTACACAGCATCACAACACTCATTTGTATTAATGAGTAGTGGATGATTGATCCTCTTTCCCCAACAAAAAGTAGAATAACAAATCAGAGAAATAAGGTAATTCATTTTCTAGTAGCAAATATGCCTCAGTTCCCCAAATGACATCCTTAGGAAGGTGTGTAGACAAAGTGCTTTACAAATTCTGGTTATAAAATCACTATCAATAAGGTTACATTTCTCAAACAAAGACATAAAGTTATCTATGGTGTGGGGGGAAGGAGTCACAATTAATCAACAAGTATTTATTATGCATTTGCTAATACTAGGCATCTGAGAGTGTTGGACTTGGAACCATGAAGACCTAAGTTCAAATCTGGATCAGACATTTACTAGCTGTGTATCCCTGGGCAAGTCACTTAACCTTGTTTGCCTTCATTGAAGAAGGAAATGGCAAACCATTTCAGTGCCATTTGCTAAGAAAACTGGCATTCTATTGTCCATGGGATCATAAGAGTTGGACATGAATAAACATCTGAACAACAAAAACATACAAAGCATTGTATTAAGCTTTGCTAATACAAAGTAAGGCAGAAAAACAGTCCTTATCCTCAAGGAGTTTATATAACAAGGGAGCCAACATATACATAAATTAGTACTTAAAAGAGGAATACAAAGGACATTGGGGGTGACCTTAGAAAGGATGGTACTAGAAGTAGGGGGACCTGAAAAACATTACTTCAGAAGGTGATACTTGAGCTAAGTGTAAAAAAAAGTTAGTCATGTTAAAAGTTAGAAATAGGGGAAAGAATATTGCAGGCATCATATACCAGTATAAAGCCACAGACAACAGATACAACAGATAGATTTTCATATATAAGTAACAGCAAGTAGGCCAATAGAACTTCATTATACAGTGTATAAAAAGGCAACAATATGTTAAAAGAATATAAAAATATGAAAAGACCAAATAGAAGAGCTTACATTGAATCCCTGAGGTAATGGAGAGCCACTGGAGTAATATAGTCAGAACTATGCAGAATTATGTTGATAACTGTAGAGGATAGATTAGAGTAAGAAGAAAACTAAGGCAGAGAGACCAGTCTGAAATCACACAATAGCCCAGATGATGAAGACCTGACATAGGGTGGTTATTATAGGAGTGGAGAGTACAGGAAATAGGCAAGGAATGTTACAGAAAAAGAAATTATAAGATTTGGCAGCTAAAAAGGAAGACGTAAAACTGCTTACTTATATTTTTTGGCTTGTTTAGTAGGAAGGTTGGGAAAATAGGTAAAGATCATTGTCTTTTTTCCATAATATTCTTAGAAATTGGAAATTGATATTGATTGATATGTATTTTATTAAAGAAATTAACTCCAAAGAGGGGTTACATTTAGTAATTCTATCCTAACTTAAGTTAGGACAATATCCTAACTAAAGAAATAGGGAATAAGAAGGAAAAGAAAAGATCCTGAGATATTTGGGGAGGGTAGGTCTGGGACAGATACTATAAGGATAGAAGATAATCTTTTGGAATGTCAGTAAATAGTATAAAAACACTGGATACCTTGGAAGAAGATGAAAGAATACTAACAGGACATGAGTGAAGATAGTATTCCAGTAACCAACTTCACCTAGCTTTACAATTTGACATGAGACTAAATGCATTATTTTGACAAAAAAAATATATTTACTACTTTGAATTGGGTACAGTAGTATAGCAGGTAACCTATTGTACTTATACCTAATATAAGCTTTAATCTTCATCTATATGTATATGTATGCATAAAACCTCATACATGTGTATATAAAGACAATTTTCTATCTAAACCCAAAATTCTTTTTCATGTCTGCCCACAAAATTACTCCCTTTAAACTTCTAAACGTAGCTCTTTCTCCTATTCTATTCACTTAAATTAGTAGTTATCATTGATTATTCATCTTTTTTCAGGTGTTATATTTAATCAGTACTGTCTTGTGAATTCTACCTATACAGTATTTTTCATATTCACCCATTCTTACTCCACTTACATCATCATTTCCCTAATTAGGTCCTCATTATTTCTCCGTTATACTTCTGGAATAACTTTTTGCAATAATATATGTATATATGTATATATATATATATAAACATATATACACACATATATATCACATATATACATACACATATATACACACACATGTGCACGTGTACACACACACACACACACACACACACACACACACACACACACACACTTTGATTCAAACTTTGCAGCTACCAAAAGGTAGATTTAACACACGTCTGACCATTTCATTCTCCTACTCCAGAATTTCCAGTGGTTCCCTGTTGCCACAAACTTAGTTGTTTAAAAGTCTTTTACAATCTGACTCCAGTCTACCTTGTCAGGTATATTCACCTTCTTGTACTTATATTCTTCAGCTAAACTGGCCAAATTGCTATTCCTTGTACAAAGATCTTTCATTTCTAAATCTTTGAACTTACAGCCCCCCATGAAAAGTATGATCTTCTCCTCTCCTCATACCTGTTAGGATGACCAGTTTCCTTCAAGGTTAACTCAAGTGCCAATCTCCTATAAAAGCCCTTTCAGAATTCCCTTCAGTTGATAATGGACCTTTCCCCAGCCTACCCAATTATTTTGTATGTTTTATTTTCTTATATAGACTATTTCCTCCTGGTATAATATAAGCTTCTTGAAGTCAAAGATTGCTTTTGTCTTCATGTTTCATGTGCCTAGCATAGTGTTTCATATATGTAAGTACTAAATAAAAGTATGTTGGATGAATGAAAGTTGTAAATAGCATTCCTCAGATTTAACACAATATACTATCTGCCCTTTGAAAAAAAAAAGTGCCTATATTGAATTAACTCTTTTATTATATAAGACATGTTATAGCAAATGTTTCATTAAAAAAAAAAAAGTAGATAAAAGGATCAGAGCTAACCAATTATGTTATTATTGAAAAAAAATAATTTATAAATTGTTATTAGTTAAACATTAATTTGACCTTATGTGTAAGTATTAGGTCTACACATATTGTCCCAGGATAGAAAATATTATTTCAAAATTCTACTTATCTTTGGGCATAATAATACAATAGAATAATTTGAATTACAATTTCTTTTTTTAAAAAAATCCAAGTGCTGGAATTAAATTTCGCACTACATTTCAATCTTGAAGTGAACATAAATCTGAAATTAATAAAAATGACAATAATTTCCATAATTAGGTTAATATTTAGCAGCAGAGAAAAACTTTTGTTTATCTCTGAAAACAGTTTTCTTCATCTAAACAAATGACTGCAATAAGATTAAATGAGACATGTTTTTGGTTTCTTAAATTCATAGACATATTTCAATTTCCTTCTGCACAATGATTTTTATGTAAATATGTACCATACAATCTTGTGACCTCTTTTGCCATCATAATGGCACAATAACAGTTCAATAATTGGAATGGCACATATCTGGTGTATTTGATTTTGAATTACAAACTTAGATATAAGCCTATTGAAATGAAATACTTGTGACTTCCTGTTAATTCTAAACTGATCAGGTTATTATTGTTCCATATTAGAAAAAACTAATAAGATGGTTGGAACTAACTGTTCCACTTTGATTTTCTTTTTTTACATTCTTTCTCCAATATACCTTCTCTCTCTCTCTCTTGCTCCTCGATTTCTAGCTCTTAACCCTAGTTTTTTATCCATAATATGGATAATGAGAAAACCCCAAAAATGTTCTTTAGGGGATTGTTTCACTATAAAGTTACCTAGGGATTAAATTCCACTTGGGCTTCTTTTGTTTATGATAGAGACAATCTATGCATTCACTATTCCCAGTTGATTTAAAATAGAAATATGCCAACGGCATTATGAAATCCAAACTATTTCACTTTTCCCCAATATAAAAAAAAAAAAAGGTAATTGGGGAGAAAATTGTACTGTAATTAAGGTTTTGATTTTGAATGAAAAAATTAGTGGACACCTCACTTTAGAAAAATAGTATAGGTTTAGTTGAAAAGCAGATATTGCATGGTATTTGCATTTCCTGCATAGAGAGCAAGAGCCACTAGCTGACCATGAAAATTCTTGACCCCGACTGACAGAAGGCTGGATTGTAAATCCAACCTGTAAAATATTGCAAAAGCCTCCTTTGTTATTTTAGTTTAATTGTCTAGAACTGCATATTTGTTATTATTTTTTTGTTGGTCTCTTTGGAAACATTTGTTATGATTTGTGATACGGAGAACACATAATTGTTCTTATAGAAATAGATGATTTATTCTGTGGGAAAACATTTTTACTTATTGATTTATTCATTAATCAAATATTTGGGTGCTGAATATGTGAAGGTCACTCTTCTAGAGACTGTAGGGAAAACAGTGATGGGAAAATTAACAGACATGTTATCGATATGCTTATATTTGCCATTGAACCAATGCAATTGAACTTAGAAAGCTATTAAGTTGAAAGCACTCATACATTAAAGACTTAAGAAATTCCTAAAAATATAAAATAGATTTGTTATTGAAGCAAAATATATTTCTGTGCTTGGTTCTCATCAATTTTGCTTTAAATGTTTTCATGAAAAAGTTGAAATCAAAATCAAGGTGATCCTAAGTTCCTTTTGTCTGTTTTATTTCAAGATTCAACTTTGTTTTCAGCTTTAATAGAGGAAAACTCACCTAAGTGGTATTTTCTTTTTACATTAGAAAAAATATAGTGCTTTGTACTTCAGAAAGTTCTACCATAAAATAAAAAGTGTTTTTCTTAATAAAGATTTTGACCAAAATTGCTTTTCCTTTTAAAAATATAAATAAGTAAATTCAAAGTAAAATATTATTGCCAAAACCTGAATACAGCTATGCTTATTTTTATTTTCTGTCATCGTTAGCAACAGACATAAAGGTATTCTGTTTTTAAGTCCATATGGAAAGATCATCAACACTTTCTGCCTCTGGGTCTTTTGCCAAAATACCATATTCCACATGCCTTTTACCTTAAACATAAAAGAAAAGGTGTTTTTCTGGTCAAATAAAGAAATAATTTTTACTAGCATGCGTCTAATGTTTAAGCTGCCTAAATCCTGCCAAAGACATTAAAACACCATCTGTAAAACAGATTTTCACTAAATTGATCATTTTAAAGTTAAGCAGCTAGGCAGATGATGCTTTAGGACTAACCTTTAACCTTTAACCTTCTTAAGCTAGAATTAGGTCACATATCTTTTAGGTAATACCATTTTAGTTGGAGAACAGAAGAGGTAATCTAGTTAAATTGAACTGACAAATTAGTCTTTATAGGGTTTTAAATCAATATGTTGTCAATAAGAGAAAAAAAGTTTACTTATAATTCAATATTTGCTTTTGGTAAATACTAATTCTTAATTTTTTCTTTAAAATTTAACTGTTAGTGTGTGAATATCATTGTGAATTCAATACTTGAACTCTCATGTAATTACAGATCATAAAATCATAAATTCACAAACTACTTTAAGTCTTATTTAAATATTTTCTCCATATTTTCTGTTATAATTATTGCTTTTCTTGTTATTGTCCAGATTTTCTCAATTAAAATTAACATTACATATCAAACAAATTCATTTTGGGGGCACACAGCAACTAAGCTTGTTGTTTCTCTTGTTCTTGGTTTGCTTGACAATGATTTCACGTTGGGCTCACACAGAGCTGCCACCATTCAAAAGGAGAAGAAGTGACATCTTTAAAATGGCGTTGATAAGTAGAGATGTACAGATATATACAATATAGGGATAGAGGTACAGTTATGATGATATGTATAACATCATCATTAACATTGAAGCTTTCCAAACCTAGAAAACCCCAACTTTTCTTCCTAATGAATGAAAATACATTTGGTTGCTATGGAACTTTTTTTTTTCTTTAGTAGCAGTTACTAAATACTTCTTGTTGGATACTGTAAATGATTATGACTTGATTTTCTAATACCAAATTCTAACAATCTAAATATGAGGGTTCTCCCACCCCGAAAAACCACAATATAAACTGTATTCATTGAAAGGAAAGACTGCTCCCTTCCTGCCCACCCCCACCCCTACCCTGCTATCTTACTGGCATTACCATACTAGGAAATGTAATTAAAAGATTCAGTATTAGGAAAGTTAGACAATTTAAAAAAAATTCATAATAAAATGAATAAGGCAGGAGAGATAGGACAAACTTTTTTCTTTGCAATATTGTGAAAACAAAACTATTTCCCTAAAAGTAGTCATTTACTTTTCTACCAGACAAGCTTTGATTTCCCTAATACTTTTGAAATCCCAGATTGCAAACAGTCATCCTCTTTAGCCCTTCATGAGTTGGTAAACATTCAAAGACAATAGCAAACTGTTCCTGCAGTGAAATTTATGAAAGCAACTTCCATAAAGAATGGTCAATCACTCTAAGCAACTATTCATTCCTCTCTAAAATAAAGGGATTGCACTGGCCTGATCTCTAAGATTTCTTCCAACTTTGACATTCTATTATTCTATCCAAGTAAGACACCTTCAAAAAAATTTAAGAAAAAAGAAAACATCACTATTCTGCCATTCTTCATGTTCCCATATGATATTAATAAAGTGGAAAGTTTTGCACATTTCCATCTTATATGCCAAGCATGTTAACTTAATTGTTTAGAGGAGCTAGCTGCTTGAGTGTAAACACAGTTCATGAATATTCTATATGACTCCTAGTGCCTAGAGCTATTATTTATACAAAATTAATATTTTTCTTCTCCTAGATATTCTGAGAGTTTTAATACTTTGAACTAGCAATAAAAAGACATTTACAAACTTTCATCAACTAACCAAAGTCACTGAAGTATAATACAATTCCTCCTTTGTATTTTATTTTTAATATCATAAATTTAGAAAATTTCCATCTTATGTTGAAACCTTCCTTCAAATACTAAAAAAAGCAATCCCAACACTGTCATTACTGACTTATAAAGCACCAATATTAAAAGACAGACAATACAAATTCAAACACCAGGTCCATACCAGTATATTTCTATGTCCTGTAAAACTTCAAACTGGAAAACAAAAACAAAAACAAAAAACAAAATCCTAGTCTCACAAATAGAACTAAACCAGCAAAATCAAGAATGTTTGTATCTAAGTAGAAATCTCCAGTTTGTCCTCTCTTGTGTGCTTTTTAAAAAAAATACAACTTGAAAAAGCATAGGTATTATAATCAGTAGTTGACTCCTGATAGTTTAGTTATCACTGATTTCTAGTATAAATCAATAGATAACACTTGCAAAATGGATTTTGTAATCATATTTAGAGCTTGTTACAATGACTAATGGTTTGCAATATTTCCTGAATTTTAATATCCTCTAGACAAAAGAAGTTTTTAATAAGTTACAAAGTTATTCATCATAGAAATGGATGTGTTACATTTGTATATGAACCAAGACAATCAAGCCAATCCAGTAAACACACTGCAGAGAATAAATTACCCAGTAATTAGGGTTTGGAAAAAGTCATGACAAGTTATGTAATAAATGGTGTTCATCACTTGCACATATTCATCACATCTGCATAGTCTTTTCCAGTAAAGATAAAAATATATTTGCCATATTCTGAACATATTTATTGATACCACACCCTTTAACGTCTGAAAAAAAAAATCAAGACTGTCTTGGGACAGAGGCATGTGAAATAATGACAGTGTTTACTTTTGAACACTTTCTAATAATGCTCTGTGAGTGTATGTTTACTCTGTGTTCCTGTGAACACGGAGGAGAACAGTCATGTTTTGATAGATTATGTTTGTCAACAGGCTCATATGCCAAAAGATGATGTCTTTCCCGACTCAGAACATGGATTTTTCCCTTCTACCCTCCACTCCCATTTTGCTCCCAGTCAATAAGTATCTAGTAACAAAGTTGCCACTAAAAAAAAAAAAAAAAAAAAAAAAAAAAAAAAAAAGGAAGCCAAACAAATCATATCATCTATGAAACTATATGGAAAAGTAATTTTATCTTGGGAAGCTAAGGATCCAATTGGTACTAAAGAAACACATGTAATTGGACATAAAATAGTTTCCCTGAATAAATTCTTCAAGATCCATGTACCATGACTAAGAAGCATGGTTTTAGTACTGTTAACCAGAAAACATATTACTCCATTCTTTAATTTGTTCTTTCCTTAAAGGTTTGTGCTGCAAGCTTTGAAACAGTTAATTTCCTTCTCTACTTTGTGCCAACTGAAATGGATGTCACTGCTTACCTTGTATAGTTTCAGGGCTGCCTCGTGCCTGTGATTGGTGGTATGTAAGCGCAATTTATCCACACTGTTGGTGTAGTAGTCACAGGCGTTACATTTTAGGTGAACTGGGTTGCCAATGGCGATACACTTCAGCCTCCACTCATTTGTTTTGCCCCCTTCTTTAATATGAGCCACCAGTTGATATTTCTGCATATGTTTGTCAGTCTTGCAGTGAAGCTGAAAGTTGGCTTTGAGCTGAGTGTTGTAGTTACAGAGCTTGCACTGGTAGATGTCTCCAATTACAGCCCTCCACTCCTCTTCAGGGAGAGAGCGTTCACTGCTCACATGTACACTTAGGGCCTCCAGGCTGTCAGAGGTGAATTTGTTGCAAACAGCACACTGGAATAGCTTCAGCGCTGGGTCACTGATATAAGGTGACAGCTCTCCTGCAGTAAGGAGGGACAGGTCATCACCCATTAGCTGA